>NC_136068.1:39437541-39711486 GCF_964261635.1 Lissotriton helveticus
ATCAGCCACAGAGATTTAATTTAGTTTATTACAGAATATCCATCCATCCTCCATGCAGCTTTAATTTAGTTTATTACAGAATATCCATCCATCGGCCACACAGCTTTAATTTAGTTTATTACAGAATATCCATCCATCAGCCACAGAGCTTTAATTTAGTTTATTACAGAATATCCATCCATCAGCCACAGAGCTTTAATTTAGTTTATTACAGAATATCCATCCATCCTCCATGCAGCTTTAATTTAGTTTATTACAGAATATCCATCCATCGGCCACACAGCTTTAATTTAGTTTATTACAGAATAACCATCCATCAGCCACAGAGCTTTAATTTAGTTTATTACAGAATATCCATCCATCAGCCACAGAGCTTTAATTTAGTGTATTACAGAATATCCATCCATCGGCCACGCAGCTTTAATTTAGTTTATTACAGAATATCCATCCATCCTCCATGCAGCTTTAATTTAGTTTATTACAGAATATCCATCCATCGGCCACACAGCTTTAATTTAGTTTATTACAGAATATCCATCCATCGGCCACGCAGCTTTAATTTAGTTTATTACAGAATATCCATCCATCAGCCAAACAGCTTCAATTTAGTTTATTACAGAATATCCATCCATCCTCCATGCAGCTTTAGTTCAGTGCATTCCAGAACGCCCATCCATCCATCCATCCTCAATCCAGTCTATCCATTGTCCATCTAAACATCTACCCATCAACCATGCCACTTTAATTTACTTTATTACAGAATATCCAGCCATCTACTAGCCACATTATTTTCTTTTATTACATTCTATTCATCCATCCATCTAGTCAGCCAGCTATCTATCCAGCCACCCATCAGCCACACAGCTTTAGTTTAGTGCATTCCCGGACAGCTGTCCATCCATCCACCATACCGTTTTAGATAAGCGTATTCCATAACATCCATCTATCCATTCATCCATCAGCCATGCCACTTTAGTTCATTGCATTCCAGAATATGTAGCCAACCATCAACCATGCATTTTGAGATGAGCACATTCCAGAACTCAGGACTCCAGAGGTTGGAAGGCTTGTTGGCTGATGAGGTATGCCCTTGCTGAGCATAGGGTCCCGTTAGGGACACAGTGGGGTGCTAATTTTTGTATAGATAAGTCCTTTACATGATTGATTACCTTCATCAAGGGTTTAACACTGCATCTCAGAATCCATGGATTAGTGTTCTCACCAGTTGACTACTCCATCAGGCTTGCTGATAAGCTCATTTTCTTTTCTTTCTTTATATTCCCTAATAAAACAATACTTCCAGTGTGCTTGGAGGCTACTTAAAGGTGGCATAAAGCACGTCATAAAAATCTTCATGCTTAAAGTGGTGCGGTTGTCAGAGTGCACCCGATTGGCCGTGGTGCTACATGGACGGGCCCACCCATGGATGTTGAAACTAGGGGTGGGTGATAAACTCCACTCCGCAAGGAGTTTTCACTGAGTTTTGCCCACTCTGTGCTCTACTAGGAGAGAGGAGTTCCAAAAAAGCACCACAAAACGCAATGTGGCAGAGTCTTTTCTTGCGTGCAGCTCGCCAATGTTAAGTCGGTGAGCATGAGCGAGAAAATCGAGCACGAGAACTCCTCCCAGCGAGATTTCTCAACACGGGCGGTCGCAGCAGGTTCTGGCTGTTTGCGTTGAGAAAGATGCGGCTGGAGTGGAAAATCTACTCAGACAGCAGAAAGAAGTAACTCTCTCTGGTGCACCGTGTGATGCTGTTTACGCTGCTTTTACAGCACGGAATAACCTCCAGGTGCTAACATTCTGCACAAGCAGCTCAACGCGGCAAATGCCACTGCTCGTGGAACTCCACAGAAAACTGAGGGGCATGTTAGCAACGCTTTGCGATAAATATCGCAAAGTGCGCTTAGCGAGTATTCTTTCATCGCCGGCTATCGCTGGATTCCATCCCCGAGATAGCACGTTATTAGCAACGGCTATCTCCACGGCGACGAAAAATCCAGCGATAGTTGCGAAAAGCATGATTATCGCATGAATTACAGCAATAACAACCCAGCGTTAGGGGGGTGGTTGACGATAGGCCATGGTGGTCTCAGCCACACAATCCACTCCCGTTTGAGTTGAATGAACAAGTCAGGTTTTGAGCAGGTGTAAAAAACCTGTGATAACCGCGGTTAGCGTGACTTTCATCATCGCTAACCGGGTACCAGGGTCGCATTGCTGATAGGAGTTAGGTGTGTTTGCGAGTGGATACCTGTTGTTTTCGTGGGCCACGCCTACTTTGCATGTCATTAGCGATAAATATCGCTGACATGCAAAGTGGCAAGGCAAACGGTCGCTGTCAACAGAAAGCTGACGGTAACAGGTGTTAGCGACATCTTGTTAATTGGGCGATAATAATATCGCCGCTTTAGCAGCAAAATGTGCAGCTAAAGTGGCGTAAATGCCCTTGCTAATATTCCCCTGAGTCTTTAGTAACCCTGCGGAATTCCACAGACGTGGGGAATTCTGCGGAGTTAAAGTCAGCGAGTTCCGCCCACCTCTAGTAGAAATCCACAAAGATACCCTTTTGAAATGAAAAGAGGGCTGGGCTCTTCTGTAGCTGCTATGTAAAAAAAATCCTTTATTGTTGCGGAGGAACAATCAACATGTTTCAGCTTTGAAGAAAGCCTTATTCATGATCCATCGTTTTGATGAGCCCATAATTTAGATGAAACCAGACCTGGGTTGCTTGTATTCCACTTCAGGGAGAACCTGGCTATTCAGTTTAGGCTGGATTGTCCCCATTGGAGCAAGGTCAAGACTTATTTCCATATGGCCGGGTCCAAACTGAGGTAGTATGATGGGCGAAAACGATGTATTGGGATGTGGCCCAAGCGATTGCCGGAAGCTGAGATTTATTCAAGCAGTCCCTTGGGCCTCCTCCCACCAAGGACTGTGCTGGGCTCCTCAATATTAATCACTAAACTGGGCTTTCTTGGGCACTCATCTAACTTCCCTGCACCCAACAATTGCAAGGGGTCAGCTGTTAATACCCTGTGCCTCTAAGACCTTTCTAGAAAAATAAATCTCAGGACACGGGGACTGAGTCCCCAAGACTATAGTGTCTGTGGTACTTATCGGTCCTGTTTTCACTAAGTTTTCCAGGAGATAACCCCTTCATGTCCACCCTTAGCATCTCTTTAAATGCAAACTTCTCAAAAACTACTGAATGTATTTACACCAAACAGCTAAAAGTGTGACTTGCACCCAACCCATGTGTGTGGCCATCCTTTCATGTGCACGTTCTTCAATCCTGCAAAACAGGGGCTGGCTACAGGTAGGCCTGGCCGTAGTTCGCAGAGTTTTGCTACGTAGAACTCCGCAAAGTTACAAAAAAACTCTGCAAAGTTCCGCGAGTGGTGCAGTGAAGTCCGAACTGCAGTTTGTGCTGGTATTCCTGCCGCTCGGGCAGAAATTCTACCCAAGCGGCAGCTCGCGCTCGTGAACTTACCGTTTGCGATCGTGAACTTACTGTTCGGAAAATACTCCGCCGCACATCGCGAAGCAGAGTTTTCTGCACTCCACGAGCTCCGCGGAGTGCGGAGTGCAGAAAACTTTGCAAACGGAGTGAAGTTCACTGCCCAGGCTAAGCCACAGGGCCTCGCCTTCTACCTGCCCCTGCCTCCTCTGCACACAAGAGTGCAGTGGTATTTACATTCCCGAACTGGAAACTATTTTTATAAAATCAAGCATTGACTTCTGAAGGAACTGGCTTTGCTTTGCAATGATTATTTCTTGTTTTTAATTTTACGGAGACTGGTTAGTAAACCACCCGAACCAAGGGGAAGTCTGACAAGGTGTAGGAACTAGTAAAGGGTTTGCAACCTTAGTTGTGGTCATAAACATTGTATTAACATCTTTGCTGCTCATTAATGGGAGAGCGATCCCTCCCTCACATGCCCACTCGTGTTTCTGACTTATAGAGGGGAACATCCTTTACAACGCAACTTTTACAACGCACTACCATTACGACGCAACTTTTACAACGCAAGTTATTACAACGCATAGCGCTGGGGAGCGCTCTAGGATAGTGAATAGTTTATTTACTATCCAACACCTTCCCTACTATCCACAGGGACTGGAGCTGGAATAGTAAATTAAACTATTCACTACCCAGCGCCCCCCAACGCAAGTCGTTGTAACGACTTGCGTTGTAAAACCTGTGTTGTAAAAGCATGCGTTGAAACGTCATACATCCCTTATAGAGGGCAGTAAAAGTTCTTTTACAATCAGGAAGGCTTTTCTTGCTTTTGTTTACATTAATAAACGTGATTTTGTGAATCGCAGGATTTGCGCCCGCGGGATGCATTGTGTGCCAGGCCCATTGTTTTTTTATTTTAATGACGTTGGGAACACAGTCCAGCTGGTGAAATTAATTGCTTTTTCAAGTGTGTGGATAAGCTATTAAGCAATAACTGTGACAGTCCCACACACACAGCATTTTCCCATTTACGCATTGTGCGATTTCCCTGAATTCTCCACCAAACATGTTTGTGCTTTGTCTCCTGCTGCTGGCGTTTAATGGCTTCCACTCGCTTCTACTTTCAATCACACTGTTAATTGCGGCAATGTTCAAACACCCTCTCATCTCCTTTCATGTGTATCCAATACATTCAATTCTTTCCACTCTCAGATCACTTTGAAACTCATGTTGTAGATATCTGGGCCACCTTACAGCTTGGTAATGAGGGTCCTTGTCTTTTCAAAATGTTTTACTCACTTTTCTTTGCTGCCACTCCTGCAACCTCCTGCACTGCTGCTGATCTCACAACCTCCCCCACCACTGCCACTCCTGCAACCTCCTGCACTGCTGCTGATCTCACAACCTCCCCCACCGCTGCCACTCCTACAACCTCCTGCACTGCTGGTGCTCCCACAACCTCACCCACCGCTGCCACTCCTACAACCTCCTGCACTGCTGGTGCTCTCACAACCTCCTGCACTGCTGGTGCTCTCACAACCTCCCCCACCGCTGCCACTCCTACAACCTCCTGCACTGTTGGTGCTCTCACAACCTCCTGCACTGCTGGTGCTCTCACAACCTCCCCCACCGCTGCCACTCCTACAATCTCCTGCACTGCTGGTGCTCTCACAACCTCACCCACCGCTGTCACTCCTGCAACCTCCTGCACTGCTGGTGCTCTCACAACCTCCTGCACTGCTGGTGCTCTCACAACCTCACCCACCGCTGCCACTCCTGCAACCTCCTGCACTGCTGGTGCTCTCACAACCTCCCCCACCGCTGCCACTCCTACAACCTCCTGCACTGCTGGTGCTCTCACAACCTACCCCACTGCTGCCACTCCTTCAGCCTCCTGCACTGCTGGTGCTCTCACAACCTCACCCACCACAGCCACTCCTGCAACCTCCTGCACTGCTGGTGCTCTCACAACCTCCCCCACCACTGCCACTCCTGCAACCTCCTGCACTGCTGCTGATCTCACAACCTCCCCACCGCTGCCACTCCTACAACCTCCTGCACTGCTGGTGCTCCCACAACCTCACCCACCGCTGCCACTCGTACAACCTCCTGCACTGCTGGTGCTCTCACAACCTCCTGCACTGCTGGTGCTCTCACAACCTCACCCACCGCTGTCACTCCTGCAACCTCCTGCACTGCTGGTGCTCTCACAACCTCCTGCACTGCTGGTGCTCTCACAACCTCACCCACCGCTGCCACTCCTGCAACCTCCTGCACTGCTGGTGCTCTCACAACCTCCCCCACCGCTGCCACTCCTACAACCTCCTGCACTGCTGGTGCTCTCACAACCTACCCCACTGCTGCCACTCCTTCAGCCTCCTGCACTGCTGGTGCTCTCACAACCTCACCCACCACAGCCACTCCTGCAACCTCCTGCACTGCTGGTGCTCTCACAACCTCCCCCACCACTGCCACTCCTGCAACCTCCTGCACTGCTGCTGATCTCACAACCTCCCCACCGCTGCCACTCCTACAACCTCCTGCACTGCTGGTGCTCCCACAACCTCACCCACCGCTGCCACTCGTACAACCTCCTGCACTGCTGGTGCTCTCACAACCTCCTGCACTGCTGGTGCTCTCACAACCTCCCCCACCGCTGCCACTCCTACAACCTCCTGCACTGCTGGTGCTCTCACAACCTCCTGCACTGCTGGTGCTCTCACAACCTCCCCCACCACTGCCACTCCTACAATCTCCTGCACTGCTGGTGCTCTCACAACCTCACCCACCGCTGTCACTCCTGCAACCTCCTGCACTGCTGGTGCTCTCACAACCTCCTGCACTGCTGGTGCTCTCACAACCTCACCCACCGCTGCCACTCCTGCAACCTCCTGCACTGCTAGTGCTCTCACAACCTCCCCCACCGCTGCCACACCTACAACCTCCTGCACTGCTGGTACTCTCACAACCTCACCCACCGCTGCCACTCCTGCAACCTCCTGCACTGCTGGTGCTCTCACAACCTCACCCACCACAGCCACTCCTGCAACCTCCTGCACTGCTGGTGCTCTCACAACCTCCCCCAACCCTGCCACTCCTACAACCTCCTGCACTGCTGGTGATCTCACAACCTCCCCCACCGCTGCCAGTCCTACAACCTCCTGCACTGCTAATGCTCTCACAACCTCCCCCACCGCTGCCACTCCTACAACCTCCTGCACTGCTGGTGCTCTCACAACCTCCCCCACCACTGCCACTCCTGCAACCTCCTGCACTGCTGCTGATCTCACAACCTCCCCCACCGCTGCCACTCCTACAACCTCCTGCACTGCTGGTGCTCCCACAACCTCACCCACCGCTGCCACTCCTGCAACCTCCTGCACTGCTGGTGCTCTCACAACCTCCTGCACTGCTGGTGCTCTCACAACCTCACCCACCGCTGCCACTCCTGCAACCTCCTGCACTGCTGGTGCTCTCACAACCTCCCCCACCGCTGCCACTCCTACAATCTCCTGCACTGCTGGTGCTCTCACAACCTCACCCACCGCTGTCACTCCTGCAACCTCCTGCACTGCTGGTGCTCTCACAACCTCCTGCACTGCTGGTGCTCTCACAACCTCACCCACCGCTGCCACTCCTGCAACCTCCTGCACTGCTGGTGCTCTCACAACCTCCCCCACTGCTGCCACTCCTACAACCTCCTGCACTGCTGGTGCTCTCACAACCTCACCCACCGCTGCCACTCCTGCAACCTCCTGCACTGCTGGTGCTCTCACAACCTCACCCACCACAGCCACTCCTGCAACCTCCTGCACTGCTGGTGCTCTCACAACCTCCCCCACCCCTGCCACTCCTACAACCTCCTGCACTGCTGGTGATCTCACAACCTCCCCCACCGCTGCCAGTCCTACAACCTCCTGCACTGCTGGTGCTCTCACAACCTACCCCACCGCTGCCACTCCTACAACCTCCCGCACTGCTGGTGCTCTCACAACCTACCCCACTGCTGCCACTACTACAACCTCCTGCACTGCTGGTGATCTCACAACCTACCCCACTGCTGTCACTCCTACAACCTCCTGCACTGCTGGTGCCCTCACAACTTACCCCACTGCTGCCACTCCTGCAACCTCCTGCACTGCTGGTGCTCTCACAACCTACCCCACTGAGGCCACTCCTACAACCTCCCGCCCTGCTGCTGATCTCACAACCTCTCCCACCGCTGCCACTCCTACAACCTCCTGCACTACTGGTGCTCTCACAACCTCCCCCACCGCTGCCACTCCTACAACCTCCTGCACTGCTGGTGCTCTCACAACCTCCTCCACCGCTGCCACTCCTACAACTTCCGGCACTGCTGGTGCTCTCACAACCTACCCCACCGCTGCCACTCCTACAACCTCCTGCACTGCTGGTGCTCTCACAACCTACCCCACCGCTGCCACTCCAACAACCTCCTGCACTGCTGGTGTTCTCACAACCTACCCCACTGCTGCCACTCCTGCAACCTCCCGCACTGCTGGTGCTCTCACAACCTACCGCACTGCTGCCACTCCTACAACCTCCTGCACTGCTGGTGATCTCACAACCTACCCCACCGCTGCCACTCCTACAACCTCCTGCACTGCTGGTGATCTCACAACCTACCCCACCGCTGACGCTCCTACAACCTCCTGCACTGCTGGTGCTCTCACAACCTCGCCCACCGCTGCCACTCCTACAACCTCCTGCACTGCTGGTGATCTCACAACCTCCCCCACCGCTGCCACTCCTACAACCGCCTGCACTGCTGGTGCTCTCACAACCTCCCCCACCGCTGCCACTCCTACAACCTCCTGCACTGCTGGTGCTCTCACAACCTCCCCCACCGCTGCCACTCCTACAACCTCCTGCACTGCTGGTGCTCTCACAAGCTCCCCCACCGCTGCCACTCCTACAACCTCCTGCACTGCTGGTGCTCTCACAACCTACCCCACCGCTGCCGCTCCTACAACCTCCTGCACTGCTGGTGATCTCACAACCTCCCCCACCGCTGCCACTCCTACAACTTCCTGCACAGCTGGTGCTCTCACAACCTCCCCCACCGCTGACACTCCTACAACCTCTTGCAAGGCTGGTGCTCTCACAACGTCCCCCACCGCTGCCACTCCTACAACCTCCTGCAGTGCTGGTGCTCTCACAACCTACCCCACCGCTGCCACTCCTACAACCTCCTGCACTGCTGGTGATCTCACAACCTCCCCCACTGCTGCCACTCCTACAACCTCCTGCATTGCTGGTGCTCTCACAACCTCCCCCACCGCTGCCACTCCTACAACCTCCTGCACTGCTGGTGCTCTCCCAACTTCCCCCACCGCTGCCACTCCTACAACCTCCTACACTGCTGGTGATCTCACAACCCACCCCACTGCTGCTACTCCTACAACCTCCTGCACTGCTGGTGATCTCACAACCTACCCCACCGCTGCTGCTCCTACAACCTCCTGCACTGCTGGTGCTCTCACAACCTTGCCCACCGCTGCCGCTCCTACAACCTCCTGCACTGCTGGTGCTCTCACAACCTCCCCCACGGCTGCCACTCCTACAACCTCTTGCAAGGCTGGTGCTCTCACAACCTCCCCCACCGCTGCCACTCCTACAACCTCCTGCACTGCTGGTGATCTCACAACCTCCCCCACCGTTGCCACTCCTACAACCTTTTGCAAGGCTGGTGCTCTCACAACCTCCCCCACCGCTGCCACTCCTACAACCTCCTGCACTGCTGGTGCTCTCACAACCTACCCCACCGCTGCCACTCCTACAACCTCCTGCACTGCTGGTGATCTCACAACCTCCCCCACCGCTGCCACTCCTGCACTGCTGGTGCTCTCACAACCTCCCCCACCGCTGCCACTCCTACAACCTCCTGCACTGCTGGTGCTCTCACAACCTCCCCCACCGCTGCCACTCCTACAACCTCCTGCACTGATGGTGCTCTCATAACCTCCCCCAAAGCTGCCACTCCTACAACCTCCTGCACTGCTGGTGCTCTCACAACCTCCCCCACCGCTGCCACTCCTACAACCTCCTGCACTGCTGGTGCTCTCACAACCTCCCCCACCGCTGCCACTCCTACAACCTCCTGCACTGCTGGTGCTCTCACAACCTCCCCCACCGCTGCCACTCCTACAACCTCCTGCACTGCTGGTGCTCTCACAACCTCGCCCACCGCTGCCACTCCTACAACCTCCTGCACTGCTGGTGCTCTCACAACCTCCCCCACCGCTGCCACTCCTAAAACCTCCTGCACTGCTGGTGCTCTCACAAACTCCCCCACCGCTGCCACTCCTACAACCTCCTACACTGCTGGTGATCTCACAACCCACCCCACTGCTGCCACTCCTACAACCTCCTGCACTGCTGGTGATCTCACAACCTACCCCACCGCTGCCGCTCCTACAACCTCCTGCACTGCTGGTGCTCTCACAACCTTGCCCACCGCTGCCACTCCTACAACCTCCTGCACTGCTGGTGCTCTCACAACCTACCTCACTGCTGCCGCTCCTACTACTTCCTGCACTGCTGGTGCTCTCAGAACCTCCCCCACCGCTGCCACTCCTACAACCTCCTGCACTGCTGGTGCTCCCACACCCTTGTCCACGGCCTGCATTCTTAAAACTGGTCTGCCCTGACACTGCTGGCTCTCTTACAACCTCTGGCCCTGCTGGGACTCTTAAACCCTTCAGCACTGCAGGCATTTTTCTACTTCTGGAACTGTTGCCACTCCTAGAACCTTGTACACTGTCTTCGCTCTTACAATTCCAGCACTCCTACAACCCCTGGCTCTGCTGTCACTCTCACAACCTCTGACACTGCTAACACCCTTACAGCCCTGCCCACCGTCTGTACATTTTTAGAATACCATGCCCTGCCAGCACTCCTACAGCACCTGACACTGCTGGCACTCATACCCTACCCCGCTGCTGGCACTCACAACCTCCCCCACCGCTGCCACTCCTACAAACTCCCGCAATGCTGGTGCTCTCACAACCTACCCCACCGTTGCCACTCCTACAACCTCCTGCACTGCTGGTGATCTCACAACCTCCCCCACCGCTGCCACTCCTACAACCTCTTGCAAGGCTGGTGCTCTCACAACCTCCCCCACCGCTGCCACTCCTACAACCTCCTACACTGCTGGTGATCTCACAACCCACCCCACTGCTGCTACTCCTACAACCTCCTGCACTGCTGGTGATCTCACAACCTACCCCACCGCTGCTGCTCCTACAACCTCCTGCACTGCTGGTGCTCTCACAACCTTGCCCACCGCTGCCGCTCCTACAACCTCCTGCACTGCTGGTGCTCTCACAACCTCCCCCACGGCTGCCACTCCTACAACCTCTTGCTAGGCTGGTGCTCTCACAACCTCCCCCACCGCTGCCACTCCTACAACCTCCTGCACTGCTGGTGATCTCACAACCTCCCCCACCGTTGCCACTCCTACAACCTTTTGCAAGGCTGGTGCTCTCACAACCTCCCCCACCGCTGCCACTCCTACAACCTCCTGCACTGCTGGTGCTCTCACAACCTACCCCACCGCTGCCACTCCTACAACCTCCTGCACTGCTGGTGATCTCACAACCTCCCCCACCGCTGCCACTCCTGCACTGCTGGTGCTCTCACAACCTCCCCCACCGCTGCCACTCCTACAACCTCCTGCACTGCTGGTGCTCTCACAACCTCCCCCACCGCTGCCACTCCTACAACCTCCTGCACTGATGGTGCTCTCATAACCTCCCCCAAAGCTGCCACTCCTACAACCTCCTGCACTGCTGGTGCTCTCACAACCTCCCCCACCGCTGCCACTCCTACAACCTCCTGCACTGCTGGTGCTCTCACAACCTCCCCCACCGCTGCCACTCCTACAACCTCCTGCACTGCTGGTGCTCTCACAACCTCCCCCACCGCTGCCACTCCTACAACCTCCTGCACTGCTGGTGCTCTCACAACCTCGCCCACCGCTGCCACTCCTACAACCTCCTGCACTGCTGGTGCTCTCACAACCTCCCCCACCGCTGCCACTCCTAAAACCTCCTGCACTGCTGGTGCTCTCACAAACTCCCCCACCGCTGCCACTCCTACAACCTCCTACACTGCTGGTGATCTCACAACCCACCCCACTGCTGCCACTCCTACAACCTCCTGCACTGCTGGTGATCTCACAACCTACCCCACCGCTGCCGCTCCTACAACCTCCTGCACTGCTGGTGCTCTCACAACCTTGCCCACCGCTGCCACTCCTACAACCTCCTGCACTGCTGGTGCTCTCACAACCTACCTCACTGCTGCCGCTCCTACTACTTCCTGCACTGCTGGTGCTCTCAGAACCTCCCCCACCGCTGCCACTCCTACAACCTCCTGCACTGCTGGTGCTCCAACACCCTTGTCCACGGCCTGCATTCTTAAAACTGGTCTGCCCTGACACTGCTGGCTCTCTTACAACCTCTGGCCCTGCTGGGACTCTTAAACCCTCCAGCACTGCAGGCATTTTTCTACTTCTGGAACTGTTGCCACTCCTAGAACCTTGTACACTGTCTTCGCTCTTACAATTCCAGCACTCCTACAACCCCTGGCTCTGCTGTCACTCTCACAACCTCTGACACTGCTAACACCCTTACAGCCCTGCCCACCGTCTGTACATTTTTAGAATACCATGCCCTGCCAGCACTCCTACAACACCTGACACTGCTGGCACTCATACCCTACCCCGCTGCTGGCACTCACAACCTCCCCCACCGCTGCCACTCCTACAAACTCCCGCAATGCTGGTGCTCTCACAACCTACCCCACCGTTGCCACTCCTACAACCTCCTGCACTGCTGGTGATCTCACAACCTCCCCCACCGCTGCCACTCCTACAACCTCTTGCAAGGCTGGTGCTCTCACAACCTCCCCCACCGCTGCCACTCCTGCAACCTCCTGCACTGCTGGTGCTCTCACAACCTACCCCACCGCTGCCACTCCTAAAACCTCCTGCACTGCTGGTGATCTCACAACCTCCCCCACCGCTGCCACTCCTACAACCTCCTGCACTGCTGGTGCTCTCACAACCTCCCCCACCGCTGCCACTCCTACAACCTCCTGCACTGCTGGTGCTCTCACAACCTCCCCCACCGCTGCCACTCCTACAACCTCCTGCACTGCTGGTGCTCTCACAACCTCCCCCACCGCTGCCACTCCTACAACCTCCTGCACGGCTGGTGCTCTCACAACCTCCCCCACCGCTGCCACTCCTACAACCTCCTGCACTGCTGGTGCTCTCACAACCTCGCCCACCACTGCCACTCCTACAACCTCCTGCACTGGTGGTGCTCTCACAACCTCCCCCACCGCTGCCACTCCTACAACCTCCTGCACTGCTGGTGCTCTCACAACCTCCCCCACCGCTGCCACTCCTACAACCTCCTGCACTGCTGGTGCTCTCACAACCTCCCCCACTGCTGCCACTCCTACAACTTCTGGCACTGCTGGTGCTCTCACAACCTACCCCACCGCTGCCACTCCTACAACCTCCTGCACTGCTAGTGCTCTCACAACCTCCCCCACCGCTGCCACTCCTACAACCTCCTGCACTGCTGGTGCTCTCACAACCTCCCCCACCGCTGCCACTCCTACAACCTTCTGCACTGCTGGTGCTCTCACAACCTCGCCCACCGCTGCCACTCCTACAACCTCCTGCACTGGTGGTGCTCTCACAACCTCCCCCACCGCTGCCACTCCTACAACCTCCTGCACTGCTGGTGCTCTCACAACCTACCCCACCGCTGCCACTCCTACAACCTCCTACACTGCTGCTGATTTCACAACCCACCCCACTGCTGCCACTCCTACAACCTCCTGCACTGCTGGTGATCTCACAACCTACCCCACCGCTGCCGCTCCTACAACCTCCTGCACTGCTGGTGCTCTCACAACCTTGCCCACCGCTGCCACTCCTACAACCTCCTGCACTGCTGGTGCTCTCACAACCTACCCCACTGCTGCTGCTCCTACAACTTCCTGCACTGCTGGTGCTCTCACAACCTCCCCCACTGCTGCCACTCCTACAACCTCCTGCACTGCTGGTGCTCTCACACCCTAGTCCACGGCCTGCATTCTTAAAACTGGTCTGCCCTGACACTGCTGGCTCTCTTACAACCTCTGGCCCTGCTGGGACTCTTACACCCTCCAGCACTGCAGGCATTTTTCTACTTCTGGAACTGTTGCCACTCCTAGAACCTTGTCCACTGTCTACGCTCTTACAATTCTTGCACTCCTACAACCCCTGGCTCTGCTGTCACTCTCACAACCTCTGACACTGCTAACACCCTTACCGCCCTGCCCACCCCCTGTACATTTTTAGAATACCATGCCCTGCCAGCACTCCTACAACACCTGACACTGCTGGCACTCATACCCTACCCCGCTGCTGGCACTCATACCCTACCCCACTGCTGGCACTCATACCCTACCCCACTGCTGGCACTTTTACATCCTCCACCACTGCTGACACTCTTACAACTTCCACCACTACTGGCACTCCTGCCACCTCCAACACTGCTGGCACTCTTATAACCTATCCCACCACTGGCACTCTTACAACCTGCACCACTGCTGGCACACTTGCAACCTCTATCACTGCTGGCACTCATGCAGCCTCCACCACTTTTGGCATTCTTACAACCTTCACCTGTGCTGGCACTCCTGCAACCTCCACCACTGCTGGCACGCTTATAACCCCCACCACTGCTGGCACTCTTATAACCTCTCCCACTCCTTGCACTTTTACAACCTCCGCCACTGCTGGCACTCCCACAACCTCCTCCACTGCTGGCACTCTAGCAACCTCTCCCACTGCTTGCACTCCTACAACCTCCTCCACTGCTGGCACGCTTATAACCCCCACCACTGCTGGCACTCTTATAACCTCTCCCACTCCTTGCACTTTTACAACCTCCGCCACTGCTGGCACTCCCACAACCTCCTCCACTGCTGGCACTCTTGCAACCTCTCCCACTGCTTGTACTCTTACAACCTCCTCCACTGCTGGCACGCTTATAACCCCCACCACTGCTGGCACTCTTATAACTCTCCCACTCCTTGCACTTTTACAACCTCCGCCACTGCTGGCACTCCCACAACCTCCTCCACTGCTGGCACTCTTACAACCTCCACCACTGCTTGTATTATTCAACCTGCCCACTGCTTGCACTCCTGCAACCTCCCCCACTGATGGCATTCTTGCAACTTCCCCAGTGCTTGCACTCTCACAACCCCCACCACTGCTGGCATTCTTACATACTACCTATCCTATAACCTCCACCACTGCTGGCACTCTTACAACCTACCCCACTGCTGGCACTCTTACAACTTTGCCCACTGCCTACACTCTTACAATCACATACCCTGCCGGCACTTTACAACTCCTGGCACCAGTGGCACTCTTACAACCTCCAGAACGGAGGGCACTCTTGAAACCTCTGGAACTGCTGGCACTGTTACAACTCCCAGCACTTGTGAAACTCCTACAGTCTCTGGCACTGCTTGCACTCTTACCACCTCTGGAACAGCTCCCACTCTTTCAACCTTGCCCACTGCCTACACTCTTAAAAACGTATACCCTGCCGGCACTTTTACAACTCCTGGCACTAGTGGCACTCTTAAAACTCCAGCACGACTGGCACTCTTGAACTTGAAGTGCTGGTACTGTTAAAACCTCCAGGAGTTGTGGAACTCTTACAACCTCTGGTCCTGCTCTCACTCTTCAAACCTCTGGCACTGCTGGCACTCTTACCACCTCGGCATTGCTGAAACTTTTGCATCCTTTCCCGCCACCTGCACTCTTACAATCTCTGGTCCTGCCAGCTCTCTTGCAACTTCTAACACGGCTGACACTCTTAAACTCTCATGCCCTGATGGCACTCTTCTATCCTCTGGCACTGCTGGCACTCTTACAACCTTCAGCACTTCTCCCACTTATACAACCTCCAGCACTGCTGGCACTCTTACAACCTCCAGCACTGCTGGCACTCTTACAACCTTCAGCACTTCTCCCACTTATACAACCTCCAGCACTGCTGGCACTCTTACAACCCTCAGCACTGCTGGCACTATTACAACCTTCAGCACTTCTCCCACTTATACAACCTCCAGCACTGCTGGCACTCGTACAACCTTCAGCACTGCTGGCACTCTTACAACCTTCAGCACTGCTGGCACTCTTACAACCCTCAGCACTGCTGACGCTCTTACACCCACCAGCACGGTTGTCACTCTTAAAACATTTCCCATTCCCTGCACTCTTACAATCTCTTGTCCTGCCAGCTCTCTCACAACTTCTGGTACTTTTGGCACTCCCAGATTCTCATGTCCTGATGGTACTCTTCCAACTTCCGACATTGCTGGCACCACTCCTACAACCTACCCCACTGCTGGCACTCTTACAACTTCCAGCACTGCTGGCACTCTTACACCCTTCAGCACTGCTAGCACTCTTACACCTTCCAGCACTTGTGGCACTGTTAGAACCTCTTGTCTTGCTGGCACTCTTACACCCTCCAGCACTTCTGGCACTCTCACACCTTCCAGCACTGTTAGCACTCTTACAACGTTTCCCACTGCCTGCACTCTTACAAACTCATACCCTGCCAGCACTCTTACAACCTCTGGCACTGCTGGCAGTCTTACAGTCTCATGCCCTGCTAGCACTTCTACAACTTCTGGCACTACTAGCACCCCTAGAATCTCTAGATCTGCTGGCACTCTTACAACCTCCAGAACTGCTGGCACTCTTACAACATTGCTCACTGTGTGCTTGCTTACAATCTCATGCCCTGCCAGCACTCTTACAATCTCTGACGCTGCTGGGGCTCTCCCATCCTTGTCCACTGCTGCACTCTTTCAACCTCTTGGCCTGCTGATACTCTTACAGCCTCTGACACTGAAGGCACTCTTACAACCTCCGGAACAGCTGGCACTTCATTGGTCAGTGCATGCTGGTTTCACTTTCACTTTGTGTGTTTGTCTCATCGATGGAGCATGGACCAAGTACTGAAGAATGTCTTTATGAGAGTCCTTCTGCTGATTGCAGTCAGATTGCGGTACTTTTTTTTAATCTTTCGTCCCTACTGCTCTCTTGCTTATTGTCGCTGTTCCTTCCACCCTGTTGCCACATCCTTCCCCGTTGCTTGTTGCTCCAGTTCCTATCACCCTGTTTGTTACTTGTTGTTTGTCCATTTCTTCCAATCTCCTCCAGCACTGTTACTTGTTTATTTTTACACCAGTCAGAGTCTGGGGAAATTTGTAATGATTCCCACCTGCGATGTAAGAATTTAAGTTTTTGTGTTCCCCTATTTTACTCCCTGAAGGTTTTGATGTGTGTGGTAAAAAGATTAAAAACAAATGCTCTTCGGCTGCAGCAAACTGTGTCACGTGATAGGCTCCTTGTGGGATCAATTTGAGCCGAGGGAGCAGGCTTACCCCCAGATGCATCAAGCACTCATTTTGCGATTCCTTATTAGCGAAAAATAAGGATTCACTAATAAGGAATAGCAAAGTGCTATGCATGAAGATCTTGCTTAAAAAATAGCGATTTCTTAAAATTCCTTAATTGCGACTCTGAAATTGCGAGTTGCAATTAAGGAATACCTCCCCTATCATTCCTATGGGCCTAGAGGCCCATAGGAATGAATGGGAAAACAATCTCAATTTGCGATTCTCAATTAGAGAATCGCAAATTGAGATTGCAATTTCAAGGGTGCCAGGGTGTCAAAAGGACACCCTGTTGCACCCCTGAAATCTGCATATGGGTACATCTTGCACACGCACATGCCCTAAGGGCATGTCTGTGTGTAAAATGGAACTTTGAAAAATGCTCTTTAGTGCATTTTTCAAAGTTTTTGCAAATTACCATGAAGTTCAACTTCATGGTAATTTGCGCCCCTATTAGCAAAATCGCAAATTTTTTAACTTTAATGCATTGCATTTAAGGAATCACAATTTGAGATTCCTTAAATGCAATAGCAATTTAAGCAATCGCAATTTTGCGATTTCTTTAATTGCGATTATTGCATTTGGGATGATGCATCCCAAATGCAAAAATACCGGTCGCAAAGGGGCAGATTCTGAGAATCTGCCCCTTTGCTAGCGGTTTTTAGCTTGATGCATCTGGGCCTTAGTGCTTTCCTTTTTCCTCGGCACCGGTTCAAATTAAGCATTGGTGGGCACACTGAAGAGCAGGACCATCATCCTCTCCGATCACCAGTGACAAGGCTCCTTTCTGCTTCTACCTGTGACTGGAAATGGAAGGGAATGGTGCTTTAGAACACTGTGTTGAGAACAAGCATATACTGATAAAAATGAAATTAAACCCTTTTCCCACTCCTCGCACCGGCCATATTTACAGCAGGCCGCACTGAGACCCTTCAACAGCTTGGTGTGGCGGCTCTGGTTTGAGATCAATGGCTCTCCATGCTATCTTGAAACTTTTCTGGAAACTCTTCCCTCGGATGCAGCTGTGATAGTGCTTGCAAATGCATCAACTCGTCCTTGCAGCAGAAGGTTCCATGCATTTGAGAAACACAGGGGCATATTATCAAGGGGGTTTATCTCCGCTTTTTTTGGCTTTAAAAGCCAAGAAAGTGAAGATAAAATTATCTCCCTATTACCTAGCTGTCGCTAACACCAGTTAGCGACAGCTAGTAGGAGATAGCGACCATCTTGGGCCCCACTTTGCATGTCAGTGATATTTATCACTAATGACATGCAAAGTGGGCGTGCCAAGATGTTAGCGACTGAAAACAGTCGCTAACATCGCTATCTCCTATTACCAACCTTTGGAGATATTCGCGCTAAGCGCGAATATCTCCAAAAACTAACACCTGCCCTGAGCAATTCTTAGCCATGTTATCCAATGGGAGGTGGATAACATGGCTAAGAGCATTAGCTCGGTAATGCATGAATATCGCTGACTTTTCAGCGATATTCATGCATTGCAGACGATTTTTATCGCATTTGCGATAAACCTTGGTAATACCAAGGTTTTTTTGCGATAAAAATCGCCGCAGGTCGGCGGTACATTCATTGCTTGGTAATATGCCCCACAGTCTTTGTCTTTGTTTTCTATTAGGGAGGTTGTTAGGGTGGTGTGTATGTGGGTGGGTGATGGCCCACACCCTGGCAGAATCCGAGCATGTGGTGCAGTGGTTAATTTGTAAAAATATAAATGCTGAGGCTCTTGTCGGGAGACAGTTTGCACCAGCCCATTTCTCCTGTTAGTGCCACCAAAACAGAGCCAACTACTAAGCATGAAAGTGGGGAGAGGATGTGGCCTAGTGGCCAAAGCTGCAGACTTCGGGGCTAGGGAACCAAGGACCATATTATCAAGAAAGGGAGATACATTATCGGCACTTTTATCAGCAGGAAACTGCCGCTAAAGCGGCGACATTGGGCTTGATAATATACCCTTGTGAATTCCCATAGCAGCCCAGGTTCTGGTGTGAACCTGATAATATGGCCCTTGGTTCGAGTCTCGGCGTCGGCTCAACATCCTGTGATTCTGGGCAGATCACTTAATCTCCCCGTTTCTACAATAAATGAACGTGTCCTTAACTGGTGTTCATGGTGTTGATGATTAAGTGCCGGTGCTTAGCAGCAGAAACCACCTGCCCAAATTAAGCACTGAGGTGCCAGCAGCGGACTCATTGTCTGTCCGCTTGCCTTGCTGGCCTTTGACACAAATATCTGTACTCAAGCTGCAGATACACGTGGATCTATCATATCAACAATTAATAATCAAAGACACCATGAAAATGCATCTTTTAGAAAAAAAAAGTTTGTTTTGAGGGAGAAGAGCCATATTTCGTTTAACACAACATGATTCAATGTATACTTACAGTAGTCAACTTGGGGGACAGGATGAGTAAGGGACTCTTTTCAAAGTCTGATAACCAACACCACAGGTCAGGAGAATTATGTGTACAATTACACTATCAAGCCGTCAAATCAGTGGAATAAATGTATTTGCAAAAATAAATAAACAAGCATTGGCAAAGTCAATATTGGCTTTCTCATTGTTTTAGCCATGTGGTACAGCAGTGCTGCTGCTGTGCAGTAGGGTTCAGAGTAATTAAAAAAGTTCTAAGGCATGGTGAATGCTGGCTGCATTATAGCGCTTTTTGTTTTTATTTTTTACTTTCAGCGATTCTGCACAGCAGCCCTGCTGCCGTACAATGTGGCTGAAAAAACATTGACACAGCCAAGAGATCTCACAAATTTAATGGCACTTTAACCTTTGTTTTTTTCCAGTGAATTTCTAAGGGGTTTTATATGAAAGGTAAAATCTTATGTCCGTACCGAACGATAACATCACTTTAACCTTTGTTTTTTTCAGTGAATTTCTAGCGTTTTTTAAACATAAACTAAAACCACACCTAAATATAACGGCACAATAATCATTGTATATCTGGGCATCCGGAGAGGGATACTAATCGATCCTAGGTGGAGTCTGAGTTTTTTTCTGCCCCGCCTGATCTTCCTCGGGCACATATTAGCACTTCATTGTCATGGAGCACGTGCATCTGTGGGCGGTCACTAGATCACCTGACGTGGTCCGGTTTCACTATTAAGTCTTCTTTGGAAACTACGGATATTTCCAGATGTCCTTGTGTTTGTGCATTTTATAGCCTTTCTGGGGGTACGTGAACTACTTGTTCCAGCATACTACATGATAGCTATTTCAGACTGTGGATCAGCTCGTTACAATATTCATCCTCATCTCATATGTGATACCAGAATTAAGGGCTTGCATTGCACTTCTT
The DNA here is from genome assembly GCF_964261635.1 of Lissotriton helveticus. Taxonomy (NCBI): domain Eukaryota; kingdom Metazoa; phylum Chordata; class Amphibia; order Caudata; family Salamandridae; genus Lissotriton; species Lissotriton helveticus. The sequence continues at coordinate 39,457,843 of NC_136068.1, forward strand.
TGGTGGCTTGTCCTGAAGAAGGCGGGTCAGCTAGCCGAAACGCCCGTAGAAAATGTAATCTCTCTCATCATTTTTATCAGCCACCTAATTTCATTCTAACGTTTAAACTATTTCCAAAATGATGCATCATGTTACCATTGATCTTGTTTTTTAATTGTATATATTATATGGTTTTAAACGTCCACACATATTTCCCGTCTTGTCCCAGTGTGTCATTTTGTAGATCCAAAACATTGTCCATTTTGTATTTGTATTAGGATTATGTAACAGAATATAAATCAAAATATATATTGGAGGTTTCATTACCCGTGTATAAGAGTATGATCAACACATGGGGCCAGATGTAGGTCACCAAATACCGGTCAGTAACGGCCGATTTCGGCTGTTACCGACCGGTATTTGGTTTTTGACATGTATGGGGCTCACAATTTACCGATTCGGTAAATTTACTGATTCGGTAAAATACAGAATCGGTAAATCTAGATGTAGGTGGCACTGAATACAGTGCTACAGGCCCTTATAAATTCGTTATTTACCATGAAATACTATTTCATGGTAAATAACAAATTCCTGTGTACATGCACATCTGTGCATGTACACCTGTGCCATGTGGCACACATACATGCCCTAAGGGCATGTATGTGTGTATGTATGTATGTATTTTAATGCTTGTTAAGCGCGACTGTCACTCAGAGGGTATCCTGGCGCTGAGATCAGTTCAGCCATCTGGTGTATGCTTTAGATTACTCTTGGAAAAAGATATGTTTTGAGATCCCTTTTAAAAGAGACCAGATCTTGTCTGCTCCTCAGCGTCAGAGGTAGAGTGTTCCACATTGTGGCGGCTGTGAAGCTAAAAGCGCGGCCGCCCATTCTCACTCTGTTTATCCTCGGAATTCTTACCAGGAACGCCGAAGCGGATCTCAAAGGTCTGGCGGCCTGGTACCACGAAAAAAGATTTTGCAGTGGTATTGGTCCTTGACCATGCAGAGCTCCAAAAATCAGGCATAGGGCCTTATAGGAGATCCTCTGCTGGACCGGCAACCAATGCAGTTCGGCCAAAGCTCCAGAAGAGGAAGCTGAGCGTGGAAGGGACAAAGCTAATTTTGCCACCATATTTTGAATCCTCTGTAACTTGAGGATCAGGGTCTTTGGAACTCCCAGAAGTAGTGCGTTGCAGTAGTCCAACCTACTGAGAATGGTACTACGCACTACTTCTGCTCTAGCTTCCCGATGAAGAAGCGGCAGTATCTTCCGAAGAGCATGGAGCAAACCCATACAAGTCCCAACAGTCCAATTCACCGAAACGTCAAGTTGTAGATTTGGTTCCAACACGACTCCCAAATTGCGAGCCGATTCTGCAGCCTCCAACGAGCCTGGTATAGAAGTAGGCCAAAAGTCTTTCGGCAAAGTACGAGGAAGTCGGTCTAAGGAGCAGTACAATATCTCCGTCTTTGAGCCATTGAACTGGAGTGAGTTGTCTTGCAACCACTCTGCTGTGGCCGACATACACTGATGAAATACGTCCCTCGAAACTGCCTCAGAACCATCAAAAGAAAAAATCAATTGTGTATCATCGGCATAATTGATGACTTGTATGCCGAATGACTTTATTAGTTGTATCAAGGGTTGGAGGTACAGATAAAAAAGAATCGGACTTATCGCAGAGCCCTGGGGGACTCCCTGATTCACCTGACGTATGTCAGATTGAAAAGGTGGTAATGCCACGGCCTGTTGTCTATTGGCAAGATATGAAGTTAACCAGGATAGAGCTAAGCCAGTTATTCCCGCATTTCGAAGACGGCCCAGTAAGACCTCATGGTTCACCGTGTCGAACGCGGCCGACATGTCAAGCAGCACTAAAAATGCTGACTTGCCCCTGTCGACACGCGTTCGCAGATCGTTCAGCACGGTGACCAGAGCAGTCTCAGTTCCATGGGCCGGTCTGAAGCCAAATTGGGCTGCGTCCAGGCAAAAGTTGGTTTCCAGGAAGTTGGCCAAGGCTCTCGTGACCCACTTCTCAATTTTTTTTAGCGCGAATGGCAAGAGCGAAATAGGCCTATAATTGGCTGGACAGAGGGGGTCCAAGGTAGCCTTTTTCAGCAGAGGTGTTACAATTGCCAACTTCCAACAGTCTGGCACTGATGCAGTAGCCAACGATTGGCAACAGATTAAGTGTATCGGGGGAAACAACTCGCCTTGAAAGACCTTCCAAATCTTATGCGGCATTGGGTCTAGGGGCGAGCGTGAGGATACACAGTTAGCCAGAACACAAAACTCCTCCAATGAGGGGGTAGGGAAACTTGGCAACTGACAAGTCTTCTCCCTGTTCTTACTCTCCCCGGATGCCGGATGACCAAGGGATACAGAGGGAGAAGGCAGAGATGGTATATGCTGTCTGGACTTTTCTAGTCCCTTCAAAATATTCCTAATTTTGTCATCAAAAGCGAGGGCTAAGGAGTCGCAAAGCTCCTGAGACACAGGGGTAGAAGGTGCGGCACATGAGGGGTTGGATAAGCTCTTTACCAGTTTGAACAAAGTCTGCGATTTATTAGATGCTTTTGCCAAGGTCTCTTCCAGAAACCTGGCTTTAGCATTTCTTAGCTGGAGCTTGTATTCCAACAGAATAGCTTTGTAGGCAGCCCTGTCCTGCTCTGTATACCCTCTCCTCCATGTGCGTTCCGCCTGTTTACAGCGAAGCTTGGACTGGCCAAGTTCCTCAGTAAACCAGCCGTTAGTCCCTCTGGGTCTATCCCTCACTTTCCGTAGAGGTGCCACCTCATCGAGTGATGTCAAAATTTGCTGACAGAGGGCAGTGTAGCTCTTATCCACATTGTCCTCCATCCTGAAAGTTCCAGACAGCAACATGGGTCGGCTCGTCTCTTTTTAACAGGCGGGTCCATGATCGATTAAATTTAGTGCTCCCCGAGCTATTCGATTTTATTAAGGCCGGCTGGGCTATAGTAAAAAGTATCAGTGAATGGTCGGCCCAACATCTGTGCATGTACACCTGTGCCATGTGGCACACATACATGCCCTAAGGGCATGTATGTGTGTCACATGGCACACAAGCCAGAATCAGGGGTGCAACAGGGTGTCAAAGTGACACCATGTCCCCCCTTGACAATTCGGTAATTTTACCGAATCGGTATTTACCGATTCGGTAATTGACATTGATTCCTATGGGCCTAAAGGCCCATAGGAATCAATGTCAATTACCGAATCGGTAAATACCGATTCGGTAATTACTGAATCATACCGATTCAGTAAAAATTACCGAATTTTTACCTACATCTGATTTACCGAATCTAGAATACCGAATCGGTAACATTCTGTATTCTAGAGTCGGTAACTCAGATTTATCTACATCGGGCCCATAATTGCAATATCATATTATTTGAAAGACGTAATAAAGTTTGCTGCTTTTCTCCCTTGCTCTGATGGCCTTAATCTATTATAGTAATTTCTACGATTTAATGGGATGCCTCGGGGTTGTTGTTTTGCTTTGATGCATTTCCCCTGCCTTAGTAGCCGTTATAGATATACAAGGGGTCCCTTGTTTCTGTACACTGGCTTTTAGCTAGGCCTTGCATTCAACACAAAAATGGGTGGGCAAACGCCCCCAACGCCCCCAAAACTGGCAAACACTGTGCTGTGCACAGGCTTCAGCCTGAAAGGCTTGGGCACAGGGCCTTTCTTGTGGTCAAGACCTCACAACCCTCCACAATTTCCCACCTTCATCTGGAGAGCACGGCAGATTTTTTGTGAATCTTTGAATCTTTCAACTATTTTGGGTTTTCAAACTGTTTTGCAGTTTTTAGCTACTGTTTTTATATCCTTTTAAATTGTTTTGATTTTCCCTTTTTTAACAGTTTTTAACTACTGCTTTAGATTTTTTTATACACTTTTTAACTATTTTGTTACTACTTATATTTTTTTTACACACCTTTTTGTGCTATTTTTGCAGGTGCGGTTGCATCACTCTTTAACATATTCTTCCATTTAACTTACCACAGTCTATAACTTTATAAGAGTGGTGTAGTGTGCCTGAAATACTGGATGTAATCATAATTTTCTTCTTCTGCTTTTTCTTGTTCTTCTTGAAGCAGTTGGTTTTGTTTTCCGATGCTTTCACATGTCAGGGATTCACATCAAATACTGACCAGCCTTCCCTCTCTAGGACATCTTCTGGCACAAGGTGCACGTCACCACCTGATTCATTTTTCACCAGCTGGAAGGTAAAACAACTGCCAATTCAGTGGTCCCTTTGTTGTCATGCTGAAGGGTTTGACCGCACCATAACGTCAATAACTTTTAATAGTGAACCCTGCATAGGTGTGGTAAATGATGCACTTGGGGTTTGCTGCTCTCCAGTCATGACTGAGATCAGAACAGCTTCAGATTGCATGTACTGCCATGTCTCTGTTAAATTCCAACCCAGTGATGGTGGTTAGTAGAATCCCTTGAGGTTGATTCTAAGGAGGGTGCAGGTGCAGTCTTCCAGGGCTCTTCTCAGGTCATCAAAAGCAGATCTAGTCCTTTTCTGATATCACTGATCCACCCGCACAAATGTGCCCCGGAAGCGCATGGAAGGGTGCAGAAGCTGACACTACAAAGACAGTTAATACTGGGCTGGGAGTAACGATGGTGGGAGGTATAGCAAATATTACCAAATTGGATAGTGCGAACGAGGTACAACACAACACATACGGACAAGTGCTACAGATCCAGCCCGAACTGCCATGTCTGAACCGGGGTGGCAGAGTGGGTTAAAGAACGGTGATGGATTAAACCCAGATCTGTTGACTGGGAGTGAGTGTTTGATTGGTTCAGATGCTCCGTCCATCACCACCCCTTTTGTACCGCTTTGGCCGCCATAAGTGTGGCAGGGTATGTTCAGACGTGAGTCCCTTGGTCACTTTGCCACTGGATTCAAGCAAGCTGGGCTGAAGACGGCTGAAATGCCGGAAACCGGTCCTCGGAAGCTTGTTTCCGGTCCATGGAAGGCATGGCTTGGCAGTTCGGGCTGGACTGTTCCCATGAGGCACAGGGTCAGACTGATTTGCATATGGCCATATCTGAACTGGGGTGGCAGAGTGGGCTAAAGAACGGTGATGGATTAAACCCAGATCTGTTGACTGGGTGTGAGTGTTTGATTGGTTCAGATTCTCCATCCATCACGACCCCCATTTTGTACCACTTTGTTCGCCATAAGTTGGCAGGGTATGCTCAGACGTGAGTTCCTTGCTCACTTTGCCACTGGATTCAAGCAAGCCGGGCTGAAGACGGCTGAAATGCCAGAAACCGGTCCTCGGAAGCTTGTTTCCGGTCCAGGGAAGGCATGGCTTGGCAGTTCGGGCTGGACTGTTCCCATGAGGCACAGAGTCAGACTGATTTGCATATGGCCATGTCTGAACTGGGGTGGCAGACTGGGCTAAAGAACGGTGGTGGATTAAACCCAGATCTGTTGACTGGGTGTGAGTGTTTGATTGATTCAGATGCTCCGTCCTTCACGACCCCCTTTTGTACCACTTTGTTCGCCATAAGTTGGCAGGGTATGCTCAGACGTGAGTTCCTTGCTCACTTTGCCACTGGATTCAAGCAAGCCGGGCTGAAGACGGCTGAAATGCCAGAAACCGGTCCTCGGAAGCTTGTTTCCGGTCCAGGGAAGGCATGGCTTGGCAGTTCGGGCTGGACTGTTCCCATGAGGCACAGGGTCAGAGTGATTTGCATATGGCCATGTCTGAACTGGGGTGGCAGAGTGGGCTAAAGAACAGTGATGGATTAAACCCAGATCTGTTGACTGGGTTTGAGTCTTTGATTGGTTCAGATTCTCCATCCATCACCACCCCCTTTTGTACCACTTTGTTCGCCATAAGTTGCAGGGTATGCTCAGACGTGAGTCCCTTGCTCACTTTGCCACTGGATTCAAGCAAGCCGGGCTGAAGACGGCTGAAATGCCAGAAACCGGTCCTCGGAATCTTGTTTCCGGTCCAGGGAAGGCATGGCTTGGCAGTTCGGGCTGGACTGTTCCCATGAGGCACAGAGTCAGACTGATTTGCATATGGCCATGTCTGAACTGGGGTGGATGGATTAAACCCAGATCTGTTGACTGGGCTCTAGTGTTTGATTGGTTCAGAGGCTCCGTCCATCACAACCCCCTTTTGTACCACTTTGTTGGCCATAAGTTGGCAGGGTATGCTCAGACGTGAGTTCCTTGCTCACTTTGCCACTGGATTCAAGCAAGCCGGGCTGAAGACGGCTGAAATGCCAGAAACCGGTCCTCGGAAGCTTGTTTCTGGTCCAGGTCTGTTGACTGGGTTTGAGTCTTTGATTGGTTCAGATTCTCCATCCATCACCACCCCCTTTTGTACCACTTTGTTCGCCATAAGTTGCAGGGTATGCTCAGACGTGAGTCCCTTGCTCACTTTGCCACTGGATTCAAGCAAGCCGGGCTGAAGACGGCTGAAATGCCAGAAACCGGTCCTCGGAAGCTTGTTTCCGGTCCAGGGAAGGCATGGCTTGGCAGTTCGGGCTGGACTGTTCCCATGAGGCACAGAGTCAGACTGATTTGCATATGGCCATGTCTGAACTGGGGTGGATGGATTAAACCCAGATCTGTTGACTGGGCTCTAGTGTTTGATTGGTTCAGAGGCTCCGTCCATCACAACCCCCTTTTGTACCACTTTGTTGGCCATAAGTTAGCAGGGTATGCTCAGACGTGAGTTCCTTGCTCACTTTGCCACTGGATTCAAGCAAGCCGGGCTGAAGACGGCTGAAATGCCAGAAACCGGTCCTCGGAAGCTTGTTTCTGGTCCAGGGAAGGCATGGCTTTGCAGTTCGGGCTGGACTGTTCCCATGAGGCACAGGGTCAGACTGATTTGCATATGGCCATGTCTGAACTGGGGTGGCAGAGTGGGCTAAAGAATGGTGATGGATTAAACCCAGATCTGTTGACTGGGAGTGAGTGTTTGATTGGTTCAGATGCTCCGTCCATCACCACCCCCTTTTGTACCGCTTTGGCCGCCATAAGTGTGGCAGGGTATGTTCAGACGTGAGTCCCTTGCTCACTTTGCCACTGGATTCAAGCAAGCCGGGCTAAAGACGGCTGAAATGCTAGAAACCGGTCCTCGGAAGCTTGTTTCTGGTCCAGGGAAGGCATGGCTTTGCAGTTCGGGCTGGACTGTTCCCATGAGGCACAGGGTCAGACTGATTTGCATATGGCCATGTCTGAACTGGGGTGGCAGAGTGGGCTAAAGAAAGGTGATGGATTAAACCCAGATCTGTTGACTGGGTGTGAGTGTTTGATTGGTTCAGATGCTCCGTCCATCACGACCCCCTTTTTTACCACTTTGTTCGCCATAAGTTGGCAGGGTATGGTCAGACGTGAGTTCCTTGCTCACTTTGCCACTGGATTCAAGCAAGCCGGGCTGAAGACGGCTGAAATGCCAGAAACCGGTCCTCGGAAGCTTGTTTCCGGTCCAGGGAAGAAATGGCTTGGCAGTTCGGGCTGGACTGTTCCCATGAGGCACAGGGTCAGACTGATTTGCATATGGCCATGTCTGAACTGGGGTGGCAGAGTGGGCTAAAGAACGGTGATGGATTAAACCCAGATCTGTTGACTGGGTGTGAGTGTTTGATTGGTTCAGATGCTCTGTCCATCACCACCCCCTTTTGTACCAGCATCGATAGATAGCAAGCTGACTAACCCTAGGAAGCTTGCTGAGGAGGCGGACCGCTGGGTCAGTACCAGGGTCCACAAGGGTCACAACAGAGACTCAGCTAAAGGTGGGCAGGGTCTCCAGCAGAAGAGTGGGGGGACAAGGGTAAACAGAAGGAGTTCCGCAAAGGGCCCCAAAGTAGTCCCCGAGTGAACCCCGTGAAAGGTTCCCAGCCTCCCCCTGAGAGAAAGCAAGGGGCCCGACAGGTAGTCCTGTTTCCCAGGGGTCCCTGAAATGTTACACGTGTGGTGACCTGGGTCATAAGGCGAATGATACCAGGTGCAGCCTGTTTGGTAAACAAGCACCCACTGGTGCTCCGCCCCGGCAGATGGCTAGTGTAGCTTTCAGGGAGAAGATGGATGTCCAAGGTGGGTGGGGTCCTGCACAGATGACCCTTGTCTCTTTAGGAGACTGTGAGACGGGCTCAGAAACTCAGCTACCCAGGAACACTTAAAAATATGGGCAGCGAGTGACCGTTAATGGCCAAAAGGTGGAGTCTCTTAGAGACACAGGAGCCAGTATGACAGCTGTCAGGTGTCACCTGGTGTCTCAAGAGCAGATTGGTTCTCATGCATTTTGCCGAGTTGTTAACGCCGACAACACATAGAGTCATTGTCCAATGGCTCAGGTTCCCTTTGAATGGGGGGGTCTCTGGTACTCTTCAGGTAACTGTGAGGCCCACCATGCCTCTTGACTGTTTGTTGGGAAATGATTTGGAGAGCTTCCCTTGGGAAAAGATAGAGAAAACAACTCATTTGAAGAGGGTTGGACTGCCTGACTGGGCGGGTGTGACCACCCGGTCAATGTAAGCCAGTAGGGGTTCTCAAGAGGACCTGGAGCCTGAGAGGGAGGCCCAGGAACCTGCCCAAGAGAGAAGTGGTGAGAGGCGCGGGAAACCAGTCCCTGAAGTTCCCACGGCCCAGGAGGAGGTAGACCCTAAGGGGGAATGCCCTGGAGCCTACCGGGGAACAGATGGCTGAACTGGGAGACCTGCCTGAGCTGACCCATTGGCAGCAAGAAGGAGGTCCCTCCAGGGAAGAATTTTGCAAGGAGCAGAAAGAATGCCCTTCTCTTCAGGGCTTGCGGCAACAGTCTGTAAGCCAGGCAGCAGGTGATCAGTCAGGATCACATTGGATCAACTGGGAGAATGGTCTCCTGTATAGTGAGCCTAAGGTTGCTGAACCTGGGTCAGCCCGTGTGCTGGTGGTACCCCAGAAGTTCAGAGCCTTCCTACTGGGGCTGGCTCATGATGTGCCATTAGCAGGACATTTGGGGCAGGACAAGACCTTTGAGAGGCTTGTCACCCACTTTAATTGGCCCCAAATGTGCAAGAGTTCTGATACTCATTGCAGGACTTGTCAGACTTGCCAGGCAAATGGAATGAGTGGGAGGAAGCACAAGGCTCTTTTCCAGCCATTCCCTGTGGTGAGTATTCCCTTTGAGAGGGTGGGGATTGACATTGTGGGGCCACTGGACCCCAAGACAGACATGGGCAACAGGTTCAGCCTGGTCTTGGTGGACCATGCCACCCGGTACCCGGAAGCAATACCTCTGAGGACAGTGACGGCCCCCATGGTCGGACGAGCACTGATGGGAATTTTCTCCCAAGTGGGATTCCCTCGCGAGGTAGTGTCTGACCGGGAACCCAACTTCATTTCCAAGTATATGAAGTCCCTGTGGCAGGAGTGTGGTGTAACTTACAAGTTTACCACTCCTTACCACCCCCAAGGAAATGGGTTGGTTGAAAGGTTCAACCAGACCCTGAAGGGCATTATAATGGGTCTTGAGGAACCCATGAGGAGTAAGCGGGACGTTCTCTTACCGTTCCTACTGTTTGCATACCGGGAGATGCCACAGAAATCTCTATGGTTCAGTCCCTTTGAGCTTCTCTATGGACACCCAGTCAGAGGACCTTTGAGTCTGGTTAAAGAAGGCTGGGAGCAATCTCCCAGGAAACCTCCCCTGGATGTATATAGCTACATGCTGGCCTTCAGGAACCAGACCAGGCGCTTCAGTGAACTCGCTCAGGTGAACCTGGAGGCCAGCTAGGAGGAGATGAAGCGCTGGTATGACCAGAATGCCACTCTGGTAGAGCTTCAACCTGGACAGAAGGTGTGGGTCATGGCCCCAGTGGAGCCCTGTGCGCTCAAAGATAAATGGACCAGACCCTTTGAGGTTGTGGATCGCAAGAGTCCTGTTACCTACTTAGTTGACTTGCGGTCTCCTAGGAACCCCTTGAGGGTCCTACATGTCAACCGCCTTAAGCCCCACTTAGAGAGGTCTGAAGTGGGCATGCTCTTGGCAACAGATGCTGGGATGGCGGAGGAGACTGAGCCTCTTCCTGACCTCCTGTCAGCCTCAGAGCAAGATGGGTCAGTGGATGGTGTTAACCTCTCTTCCACCCTGACCCATGAGCAACAGAATGACCGCCGCCAGTTGCTAGGCTGTTCTCTGATCTGTTCTCCCTGGTTCCTGGTGTCACAGATTGGTGCGTCCATGATGTGGACACAGGAGACAGCTTACCTATGAAGCACAAGTCTTACAAGGTAACTGACAGGGTAAGGGCTTGCATTAAAGAGAAGGTCTCAAAGATGCTTGCACTTGGGGTGATTGAGTCATCTAGCAGTCCTTGGGTCAGCCCAGTGGTCTTGGTCCCGAAGGCTGCAGCGCCGGGTGCCACACCTGAACTCCAGTTCTGTGTGGACTACAGAGGGCTCAATTCAGTCACGAAGGCTGACGGGCACCCCATCCCCAGAGCTGATGAGCTCATTGATCATCTAGGGGCTGCACGGTACCTCAGCACGTTTGATTTAACGTCTGGGTACTGGCAGATCGCCTTGACTGATGGGGCAAAGGAGAGGTCAGCATTCTCCACACCAGATGGGCATTACCAGTTCCGTGTTATGCCCTTTGGGATGAGGAATGCCACTGCCACCTTTCAGAGGTTGGTCAACAAGGTGTTTGTTGGAATGGATGAGCTCAGTGCCGCCTACCTGGATGACATCGCAGTGTTCAGTGTCAGTTGGTAGGAACATCTGCGCCACCTCTGGGAAGTGTTGATGGCACTGCGGAAAGCAGGCCTCAAGATCAAGGGGAGTAAGTGCCAGATCGGGCAGGGTTCTGTAGTGTACTTGGGACACCAAGTTGGGAGCGGCCAGGTGGCGCCCCTACAACCCAAGATTGAAATTTTGCGATCTAATCACGCTAGCAGCCTACAGAAACTCCTTATCTGGTGTTACGTTAAATAAGGGTCTTCCAAAGAGGGAGGTATTGTTTGGAGGGACCGCGTTGTTGGTATAGATGGCCACCCTGACACACCGGCAGGATTTAGACAGATGTGGGTCCATGTCTCTTGGAAAAGGTCTGACGTCCTCCAACTTAAAAGCCAATTGCCTGACCCGCGTAAAAATCCAGCAGGTTATTATAAGGAAATCAGACACTCCAATCTTGCGTAATGGCTTTAGCAGATATAGATAAGTTAATGGGACAGGTAGTACCGACTGAAGTATGGTCCAAAATACGCCATAATGCTCAGACAGAATTTGGCCATACGTGGAAAGAATTTGAGGAAGCTGACAGGGCTCGAACTGGTGGTGAGAAACCTGATCCCATGATCTTAGCCCTTCCGGTCCAGATACTTACCACCATGAAAAAGATGTTGACACCTCACCGTATTAATTGGGACAGATTAGCTGCTTGCATGCAAAAGAAAGATGAAAGTGTCTCTGGCTTTTTCACACGATTCAAAAGCACATTCACCGATTATAGTGGACAGGACATGACTTCATAAGGGGGACAATTCATCATTGTCGTAAACACATGATTTTGGTATCAGTGAACCGCAAATGATCCATTTAGTATATCCTGGTGTTTTCGCTATGCCACGAGCAAGAGCACTCCTGTTATGAACACATTTCTGATCTACCCGTGGCATCCATCTTAGAACACGGAAGCCATTTTGTATTCCTTGCCCTCACATAGTCAATGGACACGCAATGACCTCTTTTCATTTAAGGACACGTAGGCTTTAGCCGGCGATTCACCTTGCGAGGGACACGTGCACCTTAGGCCAGCAACGCTGTGGCAGCATGACTCGGCAAGAACTGCCTCCCCAGCCTGAGGCCAGTCCTGCTATACTGGTTCTTGTGTTCGTTAGCCTGATCATGATTAGGTGGCCGAAGCTGGTGACCGTGCCCATTTACGACCCACAAACATCTCTTATCCTGTCTTTCTATCTTCTGCACCTGGCTCTGCTCCTTTCCTTCTGGGCCTTTATTAGGGGGAGGTAACGAAATTTACGATGAGGCGGTCCGGGTCTTGAATGAGAAATTGACATGGGATTATGATGAAATAGTGGGAACCCCTCATTCGTAATGTTTTGACATCAGATACTGTTGACGAGTCCTGTGCAACGCCAAATATTTATTGTTTAAGACACGAATGTTTAGAATTGTGGTAACATGTAAAGAATTTGCCCCGAGCAGAATATTTAGTATTTAAGGAGTAACCCTCTTTGTACAAATTGAACAGGCTCCTAGATACTGCCCATGTGTAGTTTCTGTGACTTCTGTGTCCCTGCAGTAATAAACCTTTGGTCTTTGACGCCACCATCGAGAAGCCCGTGTTTCTGTTTATTTGTGCACCGAGACAGGTAGAACTCCGGGGTCTTCGGGTGTTATCCCTGACACCTCTGGACAGAACCAAAAAGTCCAGAACTCCAATTGGCGCCCAACGTGGGGCGACGTCATTCGGTACCGGTCCAAAAGCCTGAAGAGTTCGAGGAGCTTCGTGTGAAGATTTCAGAGGGAGGCGCCCCACTTCATCGATCCCGGCATATCGCAAAAGTGGCCCGACGTTCTCTTCCACGAGGGTTCCCGTTCAGACGGCTGCAGTGGTCCGTTGCCTTGACCGTCGCCCTGTCTTGGACCCGAGGTGCAGTCCTCAGTACGGCGAGACGTGACGGGTTTCTCCTTGGTGACGTCTTCAGTGCCTCAGTTAAGTATTTTGTGAGGGTTGCTCCTGTTTGGATAATCCTTTTAGTTCTCAGTTCAGTTCAGTTCTGTAAGATTATCACTGGTTATTCTGGTTACGATAATCATTCTGTTCAGTTCAGGTATCGATACATTTGTCAGTTCTGGTAGGCCTAAGTTCTTGGTTCGAGTGCGCACCTTTTTTTGTTTGTATTTTGTCTGTTCTGTGTTCCGGATTATAAAATGGTAAGTCGGAAAAATTGTATGTTGTCTTGTTTTAGTTGCAACAGTGATTCCCAGTTGGAGGACTCGTGTTTGGTTCCTCCGATTGGAACTCCCCTTTATGATCTATATTGCAAGTTTGGTGTGGGCCCTATCTCTTATAACGAGGTATGGATCCACTATACAGAGAAAGATGGTGTCCTTAGTTGGCCACTACATGGTAGTTTTGAACCTGAAGTTCTCGATAATCTAGAAAGAAGGTTGTTTAAGAAGAAAGCCCGGCCGGCAATGTTTGATTCTTTCCGTTATTGGCGAAAAGAATCTAAACAAAGAGAAATTAAAAAGTTGAAGAAAGAACAGAAAGAGCAAGAGATCTCAGTTGGTTCGGTAACAGTCTGCTAAGCAGCTGCAACTCAACGAGTCTGAGAAGGCAATGGAGGTGGCCAATAGAGAACGTAATTTAGCGATAGACAAGTGCTATCCTGCTTTGCCATCGAGTACGGCTAAGATAGTAGAGGACCCTGAAAAGGATCCCCTGTTGTCTTACTTGTTACGATCACCCCCACCGTATGCACAGGGTGCTACGGCTCCACCTATACCGAATGTTCAATTACCGGTTGCTGGACAACCTGGTGTCCCTGTTCCCGCTCCCCTGAATCAAGTTCCTGTACCTCCTGTGGTCAATGTTAATGTTCCTTTGACAACCCCTCTTCCAGGGTTGCCGGCTTCTTTGCCTATGCCTGTGTCGCTCACACCTGCTAGTTCACAAGCTATTTTGCCTATTACTCCGACTGTTCCTGATCTATCTGTTCCAACTGCTACTCTATTTACTGCTTCTGCTAATATTATGACTCCACTTTCTGTTCGTCGGAGAATCACTGATTCTGTCTCTAATATTCTATCTCCCTTCTATAAAACTCTGATTAAGACTCCTACCTCTGACTCTGTGCAGAGACGTAGTCAGCTACCCAGTACTGAAGAAAGAGGAATATTAGATTCCACTGCTCTTAGATGGGTTTCAAAAGTTGGAAGATATAATGTACAAGATGTATTAGATACATTTATGCAATGGAATGAACCGACACAACGATATGTGTTCGATGAAATGTGTTTCCTTCTACGTGAGGAATTGGAAGAGGATGACCCTGAATCAAATCTAGGAGAATTAACTAATGTTCAGAAAGAGTTTGCTGCAGGTATGATAGTTGGTCAAAATATAAAAGAAGCGATGGAACTAATTTTAAGTTATAGGAATGACCCATCCCTTCGTTCACCAAGAGAGTTAGGAAAACGTAGTACGAAACAAAATCGTCAATATCCAATGAGAGAGGTTCCACCAATTTGGCGTGAAGCTGTGCAAGCTAATGCACCGCTTGGTATTGCAGCCGCTCCGGCACAATTCCAGAGAGTATGGATACATATTCCATGGAAGCGAGCTGAAGTATTAGCAGTGAAACAGGCCTTGCCAGATCCACGTAAAAATCCTGCAGGGTACTACAAAGAGTTGGCTCAAACAGTTGACGCTTGTGTATTGAATCTTGCTGACATAGATCTGCTATTTGGTAATGTAGTACCACAACCAATTTGGGCTAAAATTCGTAAAGAGAATCATCCGGTTGCCCTAGGTGGTGATTGGGCAGCTATAATTGCAGCGGATGGTCAACAAATAGGTGGTTCTAAACCTGAACCCTTAATTGCTAATTTGCCCGGTAGAATAATCGACTTAATGAAAACCTTGATGCCAGCATTGCGCGTTAACTGGGACAAATTGTCCGCGTGCAAACAGAAGAAAGACGAAAGCGTCTCCGACTTTTTCACAAGATTCGAAGAGACTTTCGTGGATCATAGTGGTCAGGATATGAGCACAGAAGGAGGCCAGAGATTATTTGTTGATAAATTTGTGCACAATCTGTTGCCGGAACTTAGTGGTAAATTAAAGAATTCTGAAAGTGCGTGGGCTGTCTCTACGACTGCGCAAATACTTGCGACTGCCCAGTACTATGAAAATAGGGATAAAGAAGAGAAGGAAAAATCAGATAAAAAGACGAAAGATTTAAAAACTAAAGTACTTTTACAGCAAGCATATCCGCCTCGCACGAATCAGACTAACATGCAGCAAGGGTCATATCAAAGAACGGATTATAATTTTCAAAGGCCACAATACCAATGGAATCAATGTGCTTATTGCAAAATGGAAGGTCATTACAAAAATGAGTGTCCAGTTCGAACGCAAAATAATACTGCGGCTGCTCAGAGAGGTCGTGGTAGTTCTATGCAAAACTCTAGAGGTCGAGGACGAGGTGCTATGCCTCCGCAGACGAGTGATCGCCCTTCTAATTATTTCGACCAGCGAAATGGACAATCTGCCCAACAGAATAGGTCTCCACAGTATCATGTTGAAGACTATTATGAAGCTAGTGAGGAAGTTCAGCAAAGTGAGTACTAGGACAGCCATGGACAAAGAGAGGGAGTAGTATCAGTTCCAGTAGATCAGAGTGGGCCTTATGTCGCAGTAGCAACATCAGGTATAGTCGAACCGTTTCTGTTGGATACTGGTGCAGCAAAAAGCTCTATCATACATGCGAAACTCCCTGGCGCACCTTTGTCTGGCTCAACAAACGTTTCAGTAGGTTTTTTCTGGCGCCCCTGTTCACAACCCTGTTTCTGGTCCTTTGTCTATTTCTGTTGGACCCTGACACTTGAAAGCACCCCTGATTTTGACGACAGGTTGTAACGAAAATCTGCTTGGTTTAGACTTGTTAAAACGCCTGTACGCGACATTGTACTGTTCTCCAGCAGGAGTACAGCTTACGTTGGGTAAAAGAATAATCTCTCCGATGTACTTGTCGATGAATGCGCTCCCACCAGAGCTGCGTTCACTCCCTGATACTCTTTGGGCGACTGGTCCTAATGATGTAGGTCTATTGGAAATTCCACCCTATGTAGTAACTTTGAAAGCAAATGTCAAACTTCCACGAATTCCACAATACAGAATCTCTAGTGAAGGTGAGCGTGCGCTCCTACTGATAGTACAAGATCTGATCAAGAAGGACGTTATAGAAGAAACTAGAGGTAATGTCTGTAATAGTCCTGTACTGCCTATTTTAAAACGAACTGACCCAACAAAACCTCCAGTATATAGGTTTGTAATTGATCTTAGAGAGGTTAATAAAATTGTGATTCCACAGTTTCCTGTGGTTCCAGACATTACTGCATTGTTAACATTGATTCCTGCTACAGCAGCATGGTTTTCGGTTGTCGACTTGAAAAATGCCTTTTTCAGCATTCCGATAGCCGAGGAAAGCAGAGATATCTTCGGTTTCTCTCTAGGAGGACGAAGCTTCAGGTTTAAACGCGCTCCACAAGGCTATTGTGAAAGCCCATCCATTTACAGTCAAACATTAAAAAGCCAGTTAGATTCCTTCGTACTTCCTCCTGGTTCTGCTTTAATACAATATGTTGATGATCTTCTAGTGGCTGCCGATGACAAGGAAACTTGCAAAACAGCTACAATTTCTTTATTGCATCACTTGTCAGATTTGAATCACAAGGTGTCACCTTCAAAAATGCAATACTGCTGCCAAGAAGTGACCTACCTAGGTCATCTCTTGTCAAAGGAGGGAAGGAAGTTGACCCCAGAGAGAATAAAAGCAATTACACAGATGAATGTTCCTAGCACGCAGAGAGAAGTACGTGCCTTTTTAGGTATTACCTCATATTGTAGGCAATGGATCCCAAATTTTTCTCTTTTAGCAAAACCATTGGTAGCCTTGACTGGGAAAGGTGTTCCGAGTCCGGTACCATGGTCTGCTGAATGTCAGCAGAGTTTTTCTGAATTGCGAAATGCACTGTGTTCAGCACCTGTATTGGGTACACCCGACTACAGTAAGCCATTCACGCTCTATGTCCACGAGAGAGAAGGTTGTGCATTGAGTGTTTTGACGCAGAAATTTGGTGATAAACAACGCCCTTGTGCGTATTTTTCATCAACGTTAGATCCGGTAGCCAGAGCATTGCCTAGTTGTTTGAGAGCTACAGCCGCAGCTGCAGCTTCCATTCGACAATCTGCTGGTTTAGTAATGAACAACATGCTAGTGGTCATGGTTCCTCATGCTGTGGATACACTCATGAACCGAACCAAGACGCAGCACCTTACCAGTGCTAGATTATCAGGTTATGAACTGACACTGTTAGCTAGTCACATTCAGATCAAGAGATGCAATATATTGAATCCAGCAACATTGTTGCCGACTAGCCAAGAGTCGAGTGATTCCGAACCACACGACTGTTGTTTCAAAACTGAGGAAGAAACAAAAGGACGAATTGATCTAAAAGACACTCCGTTATCAGATCCAGATGGCACGCTGTATGTTGATGGGTCTTGCTTTAAATTGGAGAATGGTGATGTGACTGCTGCTTATGCAGTAACGACTTTGAGTACGATTGTGGAGACTGCAAGAGTGAGTCAGAATTCTGCCCAGGCTGCAGAATTGATTGCGCTAACAAGAGCGTGCGTTTTAGCTAAGGGAAAGAGAGTGAATGTGTTCACAGATAGTCAGTACGCGTTCGGCGTGGCCCATAGTTTTGGCCGTTTGTGGAAAGAGAGAGGTTTCATTACGTCCCATGGGACTAAGATTCAACATGGTCAGCTAGTTAATGACTTGTTGGAATCTCTAACCTTGCCGACTGAAGTTGCGATTGTGAAATGCAGTGCTCATAAAGCAATCACGGATGATGTTGGTCGTGGGAATGCTTTTGCCGATGAGACTGCAAAACAGACAGCTAGAAACATGATGGGTAGAATGTATGTTTCAACGTCTGCAAGATGGATTTCTGAGTCTGGAATGTGTGAAGACACAGTGGAAAGCGTGAAAGAAATTCAGAAAGAGGCGACTGAGGAGGAAAAACTTGCATGGAGAGAGAGCACTGGTAAATTGGACTCGAGTGGGTGTTGGATTGACTTGTCGGAACAACAGCGTTGGATGTTGCCTGATGCGTATGTGCTTGCAGTAGTAACGATGGCACATGGAGCAGCGCACATCAGTTCTAAAGGGATTTGTAAGATGTTGGCTCCAGTTTGGAAGAATGATGGGATTAGTAAGTGTGCAGAGAGAGTGGTGAGAAATTGTATGGTATGCTTGATGCATAATCCTGGCAAGGGAATCCCCACACCTACAGGTCACTTCGCTCCTCCTTCCTGCCCCTTTGAAGTAATTCAGTTAGACTTCATTCACATGGATCGTTGCAATAATCTGAAATACGTCCTAGTGGTAGTTTGTGCTTTCTCCAGATGGATTGAAGCATACCCACTAAAGGACAATACTGCCTTATCCACTGCCAAAATTCTTCTTAAAGAATACTTCCCCAGATACGGAATGCCACGGATTGTATGGTCAGATAACGGAAGTGAGTTCGTAGGGAAAGTTATGCAGAGTGTGTGTGCCGGCCTAGGGATTAGACAGAAGTTTCATAGTGCGAATCATCCCCAGTCCGCGGGTTTAGTCGAGGGTTACAATGGCACCCTTAAACTGAAACTTGCTAAGATACAAGCGTCCACGGGTTTGTCCTGGCCAGACGCATTGCCTTTGGCTTTGCTATCAACAAGAGCAACTGTACATTCTAGAGTAGGGCTTAGTCCATATGAAATAGTTTTTGGTCGTCCTGCAAATGTTTGGGGGGTACCTAGACCAAAAGAATTCAAGCAGCTGGAATACCCAATGTTAATTGATTACCTTTTCGACTTGACTGCTAAATTGAGTCTTATTCACCAACAGGTTTTCGATGCATTGCCAAAGCCACCGGAGAGTCCAGGCCATCAGCTGAAACCGGGTGACCAGGTGGTCATTAGAAATTTTGCAAGAACGAAAAATCTTCAACCCAGATTCATTGGCCCTTTCCAAGTCTTACTAGCAATGAGAACTGCTATTCGTGTGGCCGGAAGGAAGAACTGGATCCATACGACACATGTCAAACGTGTGCCTCTGCCACTTCCTTACGACAACTGGGTAAAGAAAGGAATCGGTACCTCTGAAACAGAACAAGTCCCCAGGTTCATACCTTTCAGCGATGCAGAACTGATCACGGATACATCAAACACTGACTCTCCTCCTGAAACTGCTCTTTTGAACCCTGAACATTTGTCATCTGAAAACGTGAACATTGCAACGTCGGCTGAAAATACACTGTTTCCAGATCAGACAGCTCCTGCAAAACTGAGATACAACTTGCGACCTCGCAATATGGACAAATAAAGCAGGAAACTGCCTATTTTCACATTTTTGAATTTTCGGTACCTTGCCTCCAGCCAGGAAGTTTGCTATTATTTTGTTGTTTTAAATTTTGCCTTGCCGTCTGGGTAGCCGTAGGGTCGTGGCTGTGTGCCTAGTTGAATCTGCGGGGGTCAGACACAAGGTCGATCTTTCTGTTAGTTCTGGGAACTCCCAGGGCTGATAGAGGCATTTTCATCTACGTACACATCATCAGTGGTCGCGAACGGTCGTAGAAGATGGAGCTTCCTGAGCTGCAAAGAAAGAATGTAATTTATGTTCGCAGAAATAGACTGTACAGAATACTTCACAGCAAATGCTTTCTAATGCAATGTGCAGTTACATTTTTAATTGTTTTGATAACGTTGGTGGGTGGAATCATCTTTGGTGTGCATTTGATTTTTATGCCAGTAACTACAGTACCTCCCCTTGATCCTACTACTTCTACGGTTTCTTCTATGCATTCTTTTCACTCATTTCCTGAACACGAACAAGCTCGACGCTCAGAATTTATTAACAATACATTTGTACAGCTCTTGCATCAACACCAACTGGTAGTTAATACTACAGACTGCTGGGTGTGTGGCTTGATACCTCACACTATGGATAAAGGCATTCCCTATCTAGTCTTGCCTTTTAGCTATAATGGATCATTTCAGGCCTTTCAGACCATTTTTTCATATGCCCTTGAGACCTATCCTCCGCGTCCACCACGGTCCACTAAATACAACTCAGCCAACAAAGCTTTAGTCCAGGGAATTATTGACATGATTAAAGACGTCAATAATACTCCATCTTACCCTAGAGATGAATTACGGGTGTATTTAAGTTGGAACTCTACAGAGTATCGCCTTAGTTTGGGAGAAAGCAAGCGTAAAAGCTCCACTTCAGTTTGGGTCGTGCCTCACCGAGGTCAGGTCTGTTTGCAAGGAAATGGGAGAAATCTGAGAGCTCAGCTAGGGAGGAGTGAGTGCGTTGAGACTTACGTATTTCCATCTAACTCCTCCCCTGCCTTCCTTACTGCTAGAGGTACCTACTTCATCTGTCAGGACAGAGCATATACATGGCTGCCTGCTGACTTTTCAGGTTCATGTTATATTGCTCGATTGTTACCTCCGACATACACTGCTTCTTCAGATTATCACAAGACCAGAGTAGCAAGAGGTGTCTTCAGCAAGGAAGATACCGCTGGTCAGGAAGCTGGAGACTTCTTCAAAGGTTTCCTTCCGTTTTGGGGGCCTATGGCCAATAGTAGAAATCTACGTCAACTAACACGGGTAGTTGAATCTACTATCACAGAAACGGCTGGTGCCCTTAGTAACTTAACAGCTGAGCTTCAGGCGGATCGTCTCATGACGTTGCAGAACCGAATGGTTCTAGACGTAATACTTGCAGATCGAGGTGGGGTATGCAGAATGATCCAATCGAGCTGCTGTGTTTTTATTCCCAATAATGCACCGACTGTCTATGAAGCGATCTCTAAGCTACACAAGATTTCCGACTCTATACACGTAGACAAGGGAAACTGGTCCTTCATGGAGTGGTTTTGGACTCTGGTATCAGCGTGGGGATGGAAGGTCCTGATGGTCATTGGCGCCATCCTAGTATTTCTGTTCTCGTGCTGCCTTATTATCCAATGTGGTCCCGCTCTGTGTAGTCTCTGTGCTGCAACCTGTTTCAGAAAACCACCTGCATTAGGAGAAAAGGCACGGGACAGGATGATGGTGCAACAACATGTCACTGACCTAATGAGCATAGAGTTAGACTCTGACATAGACTGAGTAATTGCCTATGTAAGGGCAAAAGGAGGGTCTGAGGTTCCGTGACGATTTTAACCCGTGTTTTCATCATTGTCGTAAACACATGATTTTGGTATCAGTGAACCGCAAATGATCCATTTAGTATATCCTGGTGTTTTCGCTATGCCACGAGCAAGAGCACTCCTGTTATGAACACATTTCTGATCTACCCGTGGCATCCATCTTAGAACACGGAAGCCATTTTGTATTCCTTGCCCTCACATAGTCAATGGACACGCAATGACCTCTTTTCATTTAAGGACACGTAGGCTTTAGCCGGCGATTCACCTTGCGAGGGACACGTGCACCTTAGGCCAGCAACGCTGTGGCAGCATGACTCGGCAAGAACTGCCTCCCCAGCCTGAGGCCAGTCCTGCTATACTGGTTCTTGTGTTCATTAGCCTGATCATGATTAGGTGGCCGAAGCTGGTAACCGTGCCCATTTACGACCCACAAACATCTCTTATCCTGTCTTTCTATCTTCTGCACCTGGCTCTGCTCCTTTCCTTCTGGGCCTTTATTAGGGGGAGGTAACGAAATTTACGATGAGGCGGTCCGGGTCTTGAATGAGAAATTGACATGGGATTATGATGAAATAGTGGGAACCCCTCATTCGTAATGTTTTGACATCAGATACTGTTGACGAGTCCTGTGCAACGCCAAATATTTATTGTTTAAGACACGAATGTTTAGAATTGTGGTAACATGTAAAGAATTTGCCCCGAGCAGAATATTTAGTATTTAAGGAGTAACCCTCTTTGTACAAATTGAACAGGCTCCTAGATACTGCCCATGTGTAGTTTCTGTGACTTCTGTGTCCCTGCAGTAATAAACCTTTGGTCTTTGACGCCACCACCGAGAAGCCCGTGTTTCTGTTTATTTGTGCACCGAGACAGGTAGAACTCCGGGGTCTTCGGGTGTTATCCCTGACACCTCTGGACAGAACCAAAAAGTCCAGAACTCCACCGGCAACCAATGCAGTTCGGCCAAAGCTCCAGAAGAGGAAGCTGAGCGTGGAAGGGACAAAGCTAATTTTGCCACCATATTTTGAATCCTCTGTAACTTGAGGATCAGGGTCTTTGGAACTCCCAGAAGTAGTGCGTTGCAGTAGTCCAACCTACTGAGAATGGTACTACGCACTACTTCTGCTCTAGCTTCCCGATGAAGAAGCGGCAGTATCTTCCGAAGAGCATGGAGCAAACCCATACAAGTCCCAACAGTCCAATTCACCGAAACGTCAAGTTGTAGATTTGGTTCCAACACGACTCCCAAATTGCGAGCCGATTCTGCAGCCTCCAACGAGCCTGGTATAGAAGTAGGCCAAAAGTCTTTCGGCAAAGTACGAGGAAGTCGGTCTAAGGAGCAGTACAATATCTCCGTCTTTGAGCCATTGAACTGGAGTGAGTTGTCTTGCAACCACTCTGCTGTGGCCGACATACACTGATGAAATACGTCCCTCGAAACTGCCTCAGAACCATCAAAAGAAAAAATCAATTGTGTATCATCGGCATAATTGATGACTTGTATGCCGAATGACTTTATTAGTTGTATCAAGGGTTGGAGGTACAGATTAAAAAGAATCGGACTTATCGCAGAGCCCTGGGGGACTCCCTGATTCACCTGACGTATGTCAGATTGAAAAGGTGGTAATGCCACGGCCTGTTGTCTATTGGCAAGATATGAAGTTAACCAGGATAGAGCTAAGCCAGTTATTCCCGCATTTCGAAGACGGCCCAGTAAGACCTCATGGTTCACCGTGTCGAACGCGGCCGACATGTCAAGCAGCACTAAAAATGCTGACTTGCCCCTGTCGACACGCGTTCGCAGATCGTTCAGCACGGTGACCAGAGCAGTCTCAGTTCCATGGGCCGGTCTGAAGCCAAATTGGGCTGCGTCCAGGCAAAAGTTGGTTTCCAGGAAGTTGGCCAAGGCTCTCGTGACCCACTTCTCAAATTTTTTTAGCGCGAATGGCAAGAGCGAAATAGGCCTATAATTGGCTGGACAGAGGGGGTCCAAGGTAGCCTTTTTCAGCAGAGGTGTTACAATTGCCAACTTCCAACAGTCTGGCACTGATGCAGTAGCCAACGATTGGCAACAGATTAAGTGTATCGGGGGAAACAAATCGCCTTGAAAGACCTTCTAAATCTTATGCGGCATTGGGTCTAGGGGCGAGCGTGAGGATACACAGTTAGCCAGAACACAAAACTCCTCCAATGAGGGGGTAGGGAAACTTGGCAACTGACAAGTCTTCTCCCTGTTCTTATTTTCCCCGGATGCCGGATGACCAAGGGATACAGAGGGAGAAGGCAGAGATGGTATATGCTGTCTGGACTTTTCTAGTCCCTTCAAAATATTCCTAATTTTGTCATCAAAAGCGAGGGCTAAGGAGTCGCAAAGCTCCTGAGACACAGGGGTAGAAGGTGCGGCACATGAGGGGTTGGATAAGCTCTTTACCAGTTTGAACAAAGTCTGCGATTTATTAGATGCTTTTGCCAAGGTCTCTTCCAGAAACCTGGCTTTAGCATTTCTTAGCTGGAGCTTGCATTCCAACAGAATAGCTTTGTAGGCAGCCCTGTCCTGCTCTGTATACCCTCTCCTCCATGTGCGTTCCGCCTGTTTACAGCGAAGCTTGGACTGGCCAAGTTCCTCAGTAAACCAGCCGTTAGTCCCTCTGGGTCTAGCCCTCACTTTCCGTAGAGGTGCCACCTCATCGAGTGATGTCAAAATTTGCTGACAGAGGGCAGTGTAGCTCTTATCCACATTGTCCTCCATCCTGAAAGTTCCAGACAGCAACATGGGTCGGCTCGTCTCTTTTTAACAGGCGGGTCCATGATCGATTAAATTTAGTGCTCCCCGAGCTATTCGATTTTATTAAGGCCGGCTGGGCTATAGTAAAAAGGATCAGTGAATGGTCGGCCCAACATCTGTGCATGTACACCTGTGCCATGTGGCACACATACATGCCCTAAGGGCATGTATGTGTGTCACATGGCACACAAGCCAGAATCAGGGGTGCAACAGGGTGTCAAAGTGACACCATGTCCCCCCTTGACAATTCGGTAATTTTACCGAATCGGTATTTACCGATTCGGTAATTGACATTGATTCCTATGGGCCTCAAGGCCCATAGGAATCAATGGCAATTACCGAATCGGTAAATACCGATTCGGTAATTACTGAATCATACCGATTCAGTAAAAATTACCGAATTTTTACCTACATCTGATTTACCGAATCTAGAATACCGAATCGGTAACATTCTGTATTCTAGAGTCGGTAACTCAGATTTATCTACATCGGGCCCATAATTGCAATATCATATTATTTGAAAGACGTAATAAAGTTTGCTGCTTTTCTCCCTTGCTCTGATGGCCTTAATCTATTATAGTAATTTCTACGATTTAATGGGATGCCTCGGGGTTGTTGTTTTGCTTTGATGCATTTCCCCTGCCTTAGTAGCCGTTATAGATATACAAGGGGTCCCTTGTTTCTGTACACTGGCTTTTAGCTAGGCCTTGCATTCAACACAAAAATGGGTGGGCAAACGCCCCCAACGCCCCCAAAACTGGCAAACACTGTGCTGTGCACAGGCTTCAGCCTGAAAGGCTTGGGCACAGGGCCTTTCTTGTGGTCAAGACCTCACAACCCTCCACAATTTCCCACCTTCATCTGGAGAGCACGGCAGATTTTTTGTGAATCTTTGAATCTTTCAACTATTTTGGGTTTTCAAACTGTTTTGCAGTTTTTAGCTACTGTTTTTATATCCTTTTAAATTGTTTTGATTTTCCCTTTTTTAACAGTTTTTAACTACTGCTTTAGATTTTTTTATACACTTTTTAACTATTTTGTTACTACTTATATTTTTTACACACCTTTTTGTGCTATTTTTGCATGTGCTGTTGCATCACTCTTTAACATATTCTTCCATTTAACTTACCACAGTCTATAACTTTATAAGAGTGGTGTAGTGTGCCTGAAATACTGGATGTAATCATAATTTTCTTCTTCTGCTTTTTCTTGTTCTTCTTGAAGCAGTTGGTTTTGTTTTCCGATGCTTTCACATGTCAGGGATTCACATCAAATACTGACCAGCCTTCCCTCTCTAGGACATCTTCTGGCACAAGGTGCACGTCACCACCTGATTCATTTTTCACCAGCTGGAAGGTAAAACAACTGCCAATTCAGTGGTCCCTTTGTTGTCATGCTGAAGGGTTTGACCGCACCATAACGTCAATAACTTTTAATAGTGAACCCTGCATAGGTGTGGTAAATGATGCACTTGGGGTTTGCTGCTCTCCAGTCATGACTGAGATCAGAACAGCTTCAGATTGCATGTACTGCCATGTCTCTGTTAAATTCCAACCCAGTGATGGTGGTTAGTAGAATCCCTTGAGGTTGATTCTAAGGAGGGTGCAGGTGCAGTCTTCCAGGGCTCTTCTCAGGTCATCAAAAGCAGATCTAGTCCTTTTCTGATATCACTGATCCACCCGCACAAATGTGCCCCGGAAGCGCATGGAAGGGTGCAGAAGCTGACACTACAAAGACAGTTAATACTGGGCTGGGAGTAACGATGGTGGGAGGTATAGCAAATATTACCAAATTGGATAGTGCGAACGAGGTACAACACAACACATACGGACAAGTGCTACAGATCCAGCCCGAACTGCCATGTCTGAACCGGGGTGGCAGAGTGGGTTAAAGAACGGTGATGGATTAAACCCAGATCTGTTGACTGGGAGTGAGTGTTTGATTGGTTCAGATGCTCCGTCCATCACCATCCCCTTTTGTACCGCTTTGGCCGCCATAAGTGTGGCAGGGTATGTTCAGACGTGAGTCCCTTGGTCACTTTGCCACTGGATTCAAGCAAGCTGGGCTGAAGACGGCTGAAATGCCAGAAACCGGTCCTCGGAAGCTTGTTTCCGGTCCATGGAAGGCATGGCTTGGCAGTTCGGGCTGGACTGTTCCCATGAGGCACAGGGTCAGACTGATTTGCATATGGCCATATCTGAACTGGAGTGGCAGAGTGGGCTAAAGAACGGTGATGGATTAAACCCAGATCTGTTGACTGGGTGTGAGTGTTTGATTGGTTCAGATTCTCCATCCATCACGACCCCCATTTTGTACCACTTTGTTCGCCATAAGTTGGCAGGGTATGCTCAGACGTGAGTTCCTTGCTCACTTTGCCACTGGATTCAAGCAAGCCGGGCTGAAGACGGCTGAAATGCCAGAAACCGGTCCTCGGAAGCTTGTTTCCGGTCCAGGGAAGGCATGGCTTGGCAGTTCGGGCTGGACTGTTCCCATGAGGCACAGAGTCAGACTGATTTGCATATGGCCATGTCTGAACTGGGGTGGCAGACTGGGCTAAAGAAGGGTGGTGGATTAAACCCAGATCTGTTGACTGGGTGTGAGTGTTTGATTGGTTCAGATGCTCCGTCCTTCACGACCCCCTTTTGTACCACTTTGTTCGCCATAAGTTGGCAGGGTATGCTCAGACGTGAGTTCCTTGCTCACTTTGCCACTGGATTCAAGCAAGCCGGGCTGAAGACGGCTGAAATGCCAGAAACCGGTCCTCGGAAGCTTGTTTCCGGTCCAGGGAAGGCATGGCTTGGCAGTTCGGGCTGGACTGTTCCCATGAGGCACAGGGTCAGACTGATTTGCATATGGCCATGTCTGAACTGGGGTGGCAGAGTGGGCTAAAGAACAGTGATGGATTAAACCCAGATCTGTTGACTGGGTTTGAGTCTTTGATTGGTTCAGATTCTCCATCCATCACCACCCCCTTTTGTACCACTTTGTTCGCCATAAGTTGCAGGGTATGCTCAGACGTGAGTCCCTTGCTCACTTTGCCACTGGATTCAAGCAAGCCGGGCTGAAGACGGCTGAAATGCCAGAAACCGGTCCTCGGAAGCTTGTTTCCGGTCCAGGGAAGGCATGGCTTGGCAGTTCGGGCTGGACTGTTCCCATGAGGCACAGAGTCAGACTGATTTGCATATGGCCATGTCTGAACTGGGGTGGCAGACTGGGCTAAAGAACGGTGATGGATTAAACCCAGATCTGTTGACTGGGCTCTAGTGTTTGATTGGTTCAGAGGCTCCGTCCATCACAACCCCCTTTTGTACCACTTTGTTGGCCATAAGTTGGCAGGGTATGCTCAGACGTGAGTTCCTTGCTCACTTTGCCACTGGATTCAAGCAAGCCGGGCTGAAGACGGCTGAAATGCCAGAAACCGGTCCTCGGAAGCTTGTTTCTGGTCCAGGGAAGGCATGGCTTTGCAGTTCGGGCTGGACTGTTCCCATGAGGCACAGGGTCAGACTGATTTGCATATGGCCATGTCTGAACTGGGGTGGCAGAGTGGGCTAAAGAATGGTGATGGATTAAACCCAGATCTGTTGACTGGGAGTGAGTGTTTGATTGGTTCAGATGCTCCGTCCATCACCGACGCCTTTTGTACCGCTTTGGCCGCCATAAGTGTGGCAGGGTATGTTCAGACGTGAGTCCCTTGCTCACTTTGCCACTGGATTCAAGCAAGCCGGGCTAAAGACGGCTGAAATGCCAGAAACCGGTCCTCGGAAGCTTGTTTCTGGTCCAGGGAAGGCATGGCTTTGCAGTTCGGGCTGGACTGTTCCCATGAGGCACAGGGTCAGACTGATTTGCATATTGCCATGTCTGAACTGGGGTGGCAGAGTGGGCTAAAGAAAGGTGATGGATTAAACCCAGATCTGTTGACTGGGTGTGAGTGTTTGATTGGTTCAGATGCTCCGTCCATCACGACCCCCTTTTTTACCACTTTGTTCGCCATAAGTTGGCAGGGTATGCTCAGACGTGAGTTCCTTGCTCACTTTGCCACTGGATTCAAGCAAGCCGGGCTGAAGACGGCTGAAATGCCAGAAACCGTTCCTCGGAAGCTTGTTTCCGGTCCAGGGAAGGCATGGCTTGGCAGTTCGGGCTGGACTGTTCCCATGAGGCACAGGGTCAGACTGATATGCATATGGCCATGTCTGAACTGGGGTCAGAGTGGGCTAAAGAACGGTGATGGATTAAACCCAGATCTGTTGACTGGGTGTGAGTGTTTGATTGGTTCAGATTCTCCGTCCATCACCACCCCCTTTTGTACCACTTTGTTCGCCATAAGTTGGCAGGGTATGCTCAGACGTAAGTCCCTTGCTCACTTTGCCACTGGATTCAAGCAAGCCGGGCTGAAGACGGCTGAAATGCCAGAAACCGGTCCTCGGAAGCTTGTTTCCGGTCCAGGGAAGGCATGGCTTGGCAGTTCGGGCTGGACTGTTCCCATGAGGCACAGGGTCAGACTGATTTGCATATGGCCATGTCTGAACTGGGGTGGCAGAGTGGGCTAAAGAACGGTGATGGATTAAACCCAGATCTGTTGACTGGGTGTGAGTGTTTGATTGGTTCAGATGCTCTGTCCATCACCACCCCCTTTTGTACCAGCATCGATAGATAGCAAGCTGACTAACCCTAGGAAGCTTGCTGAGGAGGCGGACCGCTGGGTCAGTACCAGGGTCCACAAGGGTCACAACAGAGACTCAGCTAAAGGTGGGCAGGGTCTCCAGCAGAAGAGTGGGGGGACAAGGGTAAACAGAAGGAGTTCCGCAAAGGGCCCCAAAGTAGTCCCCGAGTGAACCCCGTGAAAGGTTCCCAGCCTCCCCCTGAGAGAAAGCAAGGGGCCCGACAGGTAGTCCTGTTTCCCAGGGGTCCCTGAAATGTTACACGTGTGGTGACCTGGGTCATAAGGCGAATGATACCAGGTGCAGCCTGTTTGGTAAACAAGCACCCACTGGTGCTCCGCCCCGGCAGATGGCTAGTGTAGCTTTCAGGGAGAAGATGGATGTCCAAGGTGGGTGGGGTCCTGCACAGATGACCCTTGTCTCTTTAGGAGACTGTGAGACGGGCTCAGAAGCTCAGCTACCCAGGAACACTTAAAAATATGGACAGCGAGTGACCGTTAATGGCCAAAAGGTGGAGTCTCTTAGAGACACAGGAGCCAGTATGACAGCTGTCAGGTGTCACCTGGTGTCTCAAGAGCAGATTGGTTCTCATGCATTTTGCCGAGTTGTTAACGCCGACAACACATAGAGTCATT
This sequence comes from Lissotriton helveticus, assembly GCF_964261635.1. Taxonomy (NCBI): domain Eukaryota; kingdom Metazoa; phylum Chordata; class Amphibia; order Caudata; family Salamandridae; genus Lissotriton; species Lissotriton helveticus. The sequence continues at coordinate 39,486,919 of NC_136068.1, forward strand.
GTCCAATGGCTCAGGTTCCCTTTGAATGGGGGGGTCTCTGGTACTCTTCAGGTAACTGTGAGGCCCACCATGCCTCTTGACTGTTTGTTGGGAAATGATTTGGAGAGCTTCCCTTGGGAAAAGATAGAGAAAACAACTCATTTGAAGAGGGTTGGACTGCCTGACTGGGCGGGTGTGACCACCCGGTCAATGTAAGCCAGTAGGGGTTCTCAAGAGGACCTGGAGCCTGAGAGGGAGGCCCAGGAACCTGCCCAAGAGAGAAGTGGTGAGAGGCGCGGGAAACCGGTCCCTGAAATTCCCACGGCCCAGGAGGAGGTAGACCCTAAGGGGGAATGCCCTGGAGCCTACCGGGGAACAGATGGCTGAACTGGGAGACCTGCCTGAGCTGACCCATTGGCAGCAAGAAGGAGGTCCCTCCAGGGAAGAATTTTGCAAGGAGCAGAAAGAATGCCCTTCTCTTCAGGGCTTGCGGCAACAGGCTGTAAGCCAGGCAGCAGGTGATCAGTCAGGATCACATTGGATCAACTGGGAGAATGGTCTCCTGTATAGTGAGCCTAAGGTTGCTGAACCTGGGTCAGCCCGTGTGCTGGTGGTACCCCAGAAGTTCAGAGCCTTCCTACTGGGGCTGGCTCATGATGTGCCATTAGCAGGACATTTGGGGCAGGACAAGACCTTTGAGAGGCTTGTCACCCACTTTAATTGGCCCCAAATGTGCAAGAGTTCTGATACTCATTGCAGGACTTGTCAGACTTGCCAGGCAAATGGAATGAGTGGGAGGAAGCACAAGGCTCTTTTCCAGCCATTCCCTGTGGTGAGTATTCCCTTTGAGAGGGTGGGGATTGACATTGTGGGGCCACTGGACCCCAAGACAGACATGGGCAACAGGTTCAGCCTGGTCTTGGTGGACCATGCCACCCGGTACCCGGAAGCAATACCTCTGAGGACAGTGACGGCCCCCCATGGTCGGACGAGCACTGATGGGAATTTTCTCCCAAGTGGGATTCCCTCGCGAGGTAGTGTCTGACCGGGAACCCAACTTCATTTCCAAGTATATGAAGTCCCTGTGGCAGGAGTGTGGTGTAACTTACAAGTTTACCACTCCTTACCACCCCCAAGGAAATGGGTTGGTTGAAAGGTTCAACCAGACCCTGAAGGGCATTATAATGGGTCTTGAGGAACCCATGAGGAGTAAGCGGGACGTTCTCTTACCGTTCCTACTGTTTGCATACCGGGAGATGCCACAGAAATCTCTATGGTTCAGTCCCTTTGAGCTTCTCTATGGACACCCAGTCAGAGGACCTTTGAGTCTGGTTAAAGAAGGCTGGGAGCAATCTCCCAGGAAACCTCCCCTGGATGTATATAGCTACATGCTGGCCTTCAGGAACCAGACCAGGCGCTTCAGTGAACTCGCTCAGGTGAACCTGGAGGCCAGCTAGGAGGAGATGAAGTGCTGGTATGACCAGAATGCCACTCTGGTAGAGCTTCAACCTGGACAGAAGGTGTGGGTCATGGACCCAGTGGAGCCCTGTGCGCTCAAAGATAAATGGACCAGACCCTTTGAGGTTGTGGATCGCAAGAGTCCTGTTACCTACTTAGTTGACTTGCGGTCTCCTAGGAACCCCTTGAGGGTCCTACATGTCAACCGCCTTAAGCCCCACTTAGAGAGGTCTGAAGTGGGCATGCTCTTGGCAACAGATGCTGGGATGGCGGAGGAGACTGAGCCTCTTCCTGACCACCTGTCAGCCTCAGAGCAAGATGGGTCAGTGGATGGTGTTAACCTCTCTTCCACCCTGACCCATGAGCAACAGAATGACCGCCGCCAGTTGCTAGGCTGTTCTCTGATCTGTTCTCCCTGGTTCCTGGTGTCACAGATTGGTGCGTCCATGATGTGGACACAGGAGACAGCTTACCTATGAAGCACAAGTCTTACAAGGTAACTGACAGGGTAAGGGCTTGCATTAAAGAGAAGGTCTCAAAGATGCTTGCACTTGGGGTGATTGAGTCATCTAGCAGTCCTTGGGTCAGCCCAGTGGTCTTGGTCCCGAAGGCTGCAGCGCCGGGTGCCACACCTGAACTCCAGTTCTGTGTGGACTACAGAGGGCTCAATTCAGTCACGAAGACTGACGGGCACCCCATCCCCAGAGCTGATGAGCTCATTGATCATCTAGGGGCTGCACGGTACCTCAGCACGTTTGATTTAACGTCTGGGTACTGGCAGATCGCCTTGACTGATGGGGCAAAGGAGAGGTCAGCATTCTCCACACCAGATGGGCATTACCAGTTCCGTGTTATGCCCTTTGGGATGAGGAATGCCACTGCCACCTTTCAGAGGTTGGTCAACAAGGTGTTTGTTGGAATGGATGAGCTCAGTGCCGCCTACCTGGATGACATCGCAGTGTTCAGTGTCAGTTGGTAGGAACATCTGCGCCACCTCTGGGAAGTGTTGATGGCACTGCGGAAAGCAGGCCTCAAGATCAAGGTGAGTAAGTGCCAGATCGGGCAGGGTTCTGTAGTGTACTTGGGACACCAAGTTGGGAGCGGCCAGGTGGCGCCCCTACAACCCAAGATTGAAACCATCCTGGCTTGGGAGCCACCCAAAACCCAGACAGAGGTGAGAGCCTTCTTAGGTCTCACAGGGTACTACAGGAGGTTTGCCAAGGGGTATGGCAACATTGTTGCACTCTTGGCCGAGCTGACTTCCAGGAAGAAGCCCAAGAAAGTGATTTGGACTGACACCTGTCAGAAAGCCTTTGAAGCCCTGAAAGCTGCCATGTGCACGGCACCCGTGCTCCTGGCACCCAACTTCTCAAGAGAGTTCATTGTTCAGACAGACACTTCAAAGCATGGTGTGGGGGCTGTTTTGTCACAGATAAATGAGGAGGGCCTAGATCAACCTGTAGCCTTTATCAGTAGAAGGTTACTTCCACGGGAACAGAGGTGGAGTGCTATTGAGCGTGAGGCATTTGCTGTGGTCTGAAGCTGAGACTATACCTGTTTGGGACTCATTTCCGGGTTCAGACAGACCCCAGGCCCCTCAGATGGTTGATGCAGATGAGGGGGTGAGAATCCAAATCTGTTGAGGTGGTCTATTTCCCTACAGGGTATGGACTTTACAGTGGAACACCGCCCTGGTACAGAACACGACAACGCTGATGGTCTGTCCAAAATATTTCGCCTTAGTGAAGAGAACGCCCAGGAGTTAGGGTAGTTCTCCCCACTTTTCAGCTGGAGGGGACATGTGTTAGACCTGGCACCATTGGCGTAGGTCTCCCTTCCATTTTTTCTGTTGCCTCATGTATTTTTGCAGGTGTTAGATGCTTTGGGCACTGTGCCACTGCTATTCAGTGCCACAGTGCAAGTGCTCCCTATTGTAAATTGATGTATGGATTAGTGATTCCATGTTTGGCTATTTTGGTTTACTTGTCAGACCCTAGTCTAGTGCACTGAGTGTGCCAGGGCGTGTAATCCAAATGCTGCTGGTGGGCCTGCAGCACTGGTTGTGCCACCCACAGAAGCAGCCTTGTAAAATGTGTCTAGGGTCTGCCATTGCAGAGCCTGCGTGCAGTCTGGTACTGTCATGCTGACTGGGCACGTGCACCCACTTGCCAGTCCCTAAACCTTCCATTTTCTTCATATCAGTCACCCCTATGGTAGGCCCAAGGGCAGGGTGCATTGTAAGTATAAGGTAGGACAAGCCCTGGTGTGTGTGGCATGTCCTAATAGTGATTTACAGCCAGTTTCGTTTCTCACTATTGCAAGGCTATCTGTCCTCCATAGGCCAGAATCATGGTAGAAATTCGAGTTTAGTATGCCTGAACTCAGAATAATAAAATACATCTTTTAGTGAAGTTTATTTTAATATTCTGTGCTTGCAAATACCACTTTTAGAGGTGTTTGCTTGCCTAACCATTCAAACCTGCCTCTGCTAGGTTGTGTATTCCTATGTCTATTTCTGTGAGTGACAGGGCTGGGCAATTCCAGGAGACTGGCTGAGTCACCCAGTGGTGAATAGAGAGATCTGCATCTAGATAGGAGGGAGGAGTGCACCTGAACTCTGAATAGGGCTGTGCCTGCCTTCCACAATGCTGGCTCCACCCCCTGGGGAGCGGCTGATGTCTCTGCCCTGCACACTGTTGAACTGTAATTAAAATGACCCACAAGACTCCATTTTGTGTTGCCATGCTCTCGGAAACCTGGTGAAGATTTGCTTTCCGCATCCCTGTTGAAACTTGCTCAACCCTCCCCGCTCCTTGTGGTCGAGCCGATTCCGAGAAGCTGCCTGTGTACCTCACCCCCCAGTTGTGCCAGAGACTCAGTCACATCCTGCCCACCGTTGGTAACTCAGCCTGTCACGACCAACTCCTGTGCCCCGTGACGACACCATCTGCTCAAGGAAGCACGAGGCCGTGCCCTGTGACCACACCATCTGATCAAGGAAGCACGAGGCCGTGCCCCGTGACCACACCAATTGGGAAAGGAAGCACGAGGCTGTGTACATTGTGCAATCAGAGACAGATGTCCCCTGGCCACGATTGCGCCACATAAGACTGACGAAGAACTTGCCTGATGAGGAACTTGTCAAAATGAGGAACTTTGTATTGTGCAAATGGGCATGGCTAGCACTATAATTATGTGTACGCTGCGGAGTAAAGCAGCAGACTCCGTAGAATTGTCTTTGTACCATTCTGGGACCCTGTCCTTAGCTCGAGCTAATAAATAACTTACTTCCCTCCACGGCTGGTTGTCCTGGTCTCTTTGGTAAAGTATGATTTAAGCAAGAAGAACCCGTAGATTCTAGGTGTCCCCTGCACCGCTGGCTTTGACTCTCCCAGTGGGGAGGAGTCTCCAAAAAGCCGGTTCTACAATTTGGCGCCCCACGTGGGGCGTCTTCGTTGGTCATCATCGAGCCTGGTGGTCGTGAGGAGTCCGTGATCGAATTCTAAGGGAGGCGCGCCACTACATTGTCTTTGTGGGCCGGAGGTCTCCAATTGCGTGATTCCTCCCTCCAGTGGGCTACCCGACTGCGGCCCCGACTGACGCCCTTGTTCTGGTTCCTAGTTATGGGAGATCAGGACCTTTGTGACACTTGCCGTGTGATGGAACATTAATGGTCAGGTAAGAATGGGAGTGCCCACTTCTTTGGTGAATTGTATTTTTGTTTTGGGTATTGTTCAACTTTTGCAAAAGCCGAAGCCACAGGGTAAGTACAGTTGTATTCTGTAAACATTAGATTTTACCCTTTGATGTTTGGAACCAGGATACACGTGTAGAGATACCTGGACTTAGTAAGTTTCAGAACTGGTGTTGTTATTGTACACAGGACTCCGCATTGGAGGAATCTTGTCCGATTCCTCCTTTGGGGATCCCTAATCATGAAGTTTATGCTAAACATGGTGTTGGCCCGATTATGTTTTGCTCACTTTGGCATAAGTATACAAAGGGTAATGCTGAGTTACAATGGCCAATATATGGTAGTTTTGAACCTCCTGTACTAGATAATTTAGAGGAGAAGTTGTTTCAAAGAAAAGCTAGACCTGCGATGTTTGATTCCTTTCAGGTTTGGCGCAAGGAATCCAAACAGAAAGAAATCAAACTCAAAAAGAGCGAAGCTAAAGTGATGCGCATGAGTGTGATTCAGAAAGCCCAGAATCATGATAATGAGAGAACAGAAGAGGGTGTAATAATACATGATAGATTACATTGAATGCAGGTAGATGGATGTTACGTTACAAAGAAGGTTCCCGAAAAGGCCTGGGACAGGGAGGATGACCCTCTCATGTCCTCCATGTTGAACACCCCTCCACCCTATACCCCCACATGTATCCAGCCCTTGATCCCACACAATCGACTCCCTCTACTGCTCAAGTTGTTGCCCCTGCCCATGCCCTGGCTTGTCCGATTCCTCAGCCACTTGTTCCCAACGCCCGACTGATCAGGCCACTGTACCAATGGAAGTCCACCTTTCCCTTCCCCTTGTTGCACCTTCCACTGGTCCTGTACCTGTCCAACCTAACATGCCTTCAACTCCTGTTGCAACCAACCCATTTCTTGTTGACAGTCATCCGACACCTTCCCCCAGTGCAGGGCTATTAGCGAGTGCCTCGTCAGCGGTCCGTGATTATATCCCTTATGTAACTCCGCATAGACCATCCACTCCCAGACGATGCACTTTGCGCAGACTGATAGACAATACACAGGAACAACTCGCTATGGATCAACAAGCTTGTAGGTGGATGGAAAGTAACACTATGTACACCGCTCAGGATATATGGATGACAATGGATCAGTGGACGCGCATCCAACAAATTGACATTTTTTGTGAAATGTGTGATATACTGATCCAAATGAGGGAGGATTTTGTAGAATGAGGTCCACCCCCAGGTCTGTCTGACATTCGCCATCAGGTTGAAAAAGGGGACATACAGGGCCCAGCATTATTTTGCGATCTAATCACGCTAGCAGCCTACAGAAACTCCTTATCTGGTGTTACGTTAAATAAGGGTCTTCCAAAGAGGGAGGTATTGTTTGGAGGGACAGCGTTGTTGGTATAGATGGCCACCCTGACACACCGGCAGGTTTTAGACAGATGTGGGTCCATGTCCCTTGGAAAAGGTCTGACGTCCTCCAACTTAAAAGCCAATTGCCTGACCCGCGTAAAAATCCAGCAGGTTATTATAAGGAAATCAGACACTCCAATCTTGCGTAATGGCTTTAGCAGATATAGATAAGTTAATGGGACAGGTAGTACAGACTGAAGTATGGTCCAAAATACGCCATAATGCTCAGACAGAATTTGGCCATACGTGGAAAGAATTTGAGGAAGCTGACAGGGCTCGAACTGGTGGTGAGAAACCTGATCCCATGATCTTAGCCCTTCCGGTCCAGATACTTACCACCATGAAAAAGATGTTGACACCTCACCGTATTAATTGGGACAGATTAGCTGCTTGCATGCAAAAGAAAGATGAAAGTGTCTCTGGCTTTTTCACACGATTCAAAAGCACATTCACCGATTATAGTGGACAGGACATGACTTCAGAAGGGGGACAGCGACTGTTTGTGGATAAATTTGTGTCCAATCTGTTACCAGAGCTTGGGACTAAGCTTAAAATGTCAGAAAGTGCATGGCCCATCTCCACCCCTTCTGGCATTTTGACAATGACCCAGTACTCTGAGAATAGGGAGAATGAAGAGCGAGATAGAACGGATAAAAAGACTAAAGACTTAAAGACAAAGGTCAAGACAAGCATACCCAACCCCGACTCAAAATAGAGGTGCCCCTAAGTTTCAACAAATAACTCAGAGACCTGCCCCTGTGACTCCTCGTCCGCCGCTGGGACCCAACCAGTGCGCTTATTGTTGCCAGGAGGGTCATTGGCGCGATGAGTGTCCCTTGTTGTTTCAGAACAACTCTGCCCCTGCTGACAGCTTCACAGGCCAACGTCCCCAGAGAGGACGAGGTGTACCTAGAACGCAGTTACAGGACAGGCGCCCCCTGATGCTAGAGAATAGATTTGATACCGCTTATTATGAAGACCGCAATTATTTTACTGAGGATTATGAGTCTGAAGAAGGGACGGGGTTCCTGTCCCACTAGGATTGCCAAGGACGACAAGGGACCCGTGCCTATTCCTGTTGACCAGAAGGGACCGTATGTCCATGTTACAACACTGGGCTCTACGGAGAAATTTTTGGTCGACACTGGTGCAACCAAAAATTCTATTGCTAGGCCTAAAGTCCTTGGGGCCCCCTTGTCTGGCGCAAATAACATTTCTGTGGGGTTTTCTGGTACCCCAGTATTTAGCCCCGTTTCACAACCACTGGAACTAACGATAGGACCCTAAACAGTCGATTCACCTTTGGTTTTGACTTCCACATGTGGTGAAAATGTGTTGGGTTTAGATCTGTTAAAAAGATTACATGCCACCATATACTGTTCTCCTGATGGGGTTTACATCACTATGGGTCCCCCTACCACACATCCAGTATATTTAGCCTACTCAGATCCAATTCCCTAGGAACTTCAGAATGTCCCTCCTGCTCTTTGGGCCCAAGGTGATACTGATGTCGGCCTTTTGTCCATACCTCCCTTTTCTGTTACCCTGAAGGAAAATGCTCGCCCTCCCCGACTTCCCCAATACAAAATACCCATATAAGGGGAAAGGGCATTACTCCAGATCATTTCTGAACTTGTCGACAAGGGTGTGGTTGAAGAGACAAGAGGAAATGTGTGCAATAGCCCAATTTTGCCTGTCCTAAAACACACAGATCTTTCCAAGCCCCCTGTTTATTGTTTTGTCATCAATTTACGTGAGATAAACAAAATAGGAGTTCCCCAGTTTCCAGTGGTCCCAGATATCACCACCCTACTTACTATGGTTCCCCCGTCTGTATGTTTTTTCTCTGTCATCGACTTAAAAAAATGCTTTTTTTAGTATACCAGTCGATGATCAGAGTAGGGATCTTTTTGGATTCTCATTGGCAGGACGAAGCTTCCGGTTCTGCAGAGCTCCACAAGGATATACAGAGAGCCCCTGTCAGGACTACTAGGGCGGCTTGCGGTCTAGGGCCCGCCCTCAGGTGTCCCAAGCACTTCCTGTGTGGCAAAATGCACTATTTTCCTTTGGGGGGTCGTTGGTGGCACAAGTGTAGCTAGAACAATAGTTTAATGTACCTCTGTCCACCTAATGCGTGAGATTCGGCAACCTGAACGCGTCCGCGAGATGCGTGAGGTTTGGCAACCTGAACGCGTCCGCGAGATGCGTGAGATGTGGCAAGACGTCGCATTTCTTACGGGAAAACACGAAATGTGGTCACGTTGATGTACGCGACCACACCCAATCCCCTTTGCTCACTATTCTGAGGATTTTGGTGGTGTAGCAGCTGTTTCCAGGTGCTCCAACTTGGGGAATCTTCTGGAAGGAGTTTGTTAGCAGTCTTTTGCAGATCGTTTGTGTCTTTGGCAGCAGGTAACCAGTTTGGAGAGTCTTTTTCCGAACAAGAGCTGCAGTGAGAGGAAGACTGATTCCGGGTATCCAGAGAGGCTGCCACACCCTTCAGTTAAGTAGAGTAGGTCGTACTCTACAGGTAGGAGAAAGTGAAAACTTTCAATTTAAGGTTAATTTAAACATCAAAAGTGTAAAAAAAGCATATTTATTCTGATTTTGGAAAACATTAGCGCAAAGTTCCTTTGAGATATTTTATGGAAAAATATAAGAGAGCAAATATTTGTCTTGATTAAAGTTTAAGAGATGTTCATGGTTCTTTGGATAAATCGAGAAGCTTGTTAATCTGCCTGGTCGCAATTCTCAATTGTATGGTCGCAAATTTTGAACAGTTATTCGCCATTTATGCTTATGTTGAGATTTTATTGAAAGTGATAATTTGCTGATGTGCTTAAAATACAACAAAAGAAGTTGCACAGATTGTAAAGAGCCTATTTACAAGATTAATAAGTCGCAAGCTTCTTTGGTGTTATTTCCTTTTGGGAGCACGTTGTTAGTTAAAGTGCAAAGCTGATAACAAACTTTTTATAGACAACAGAAATTATTTTGTTATTACAATTGTCTAAGGGTCGAGTGAAGCTTTAAGAAAACTCGCAACAATAACTTTTCCTTTTCAGATCTCCCTCCCCGCAGTTCCTTTCCTAATTCCCTAATTCCCCCCGCTTGATCACTTCAATATTCTGTGTAATTATTACAATCAGAATTGGAGGTATCGAGAGGTGGGCCCTTATATCTTCACATCAGATCCCGAGGAAGACTACGGCTGACAGAATAGTGAGCCCACGAATCATTTTCCTCCTGATCTGATTGTGTTGTCATAATGGCCACCATTGATGATTTAATGGCTGTAATTATTAAAATGCAGGCTGATTTAAAAAATACTATGAATGCAACCGCGTTATTAGCAAACAAGGTAGATAATATACAACTACAGAACACTCCCCTTCCAGAGGATGTTCAAGACTCAGGAGCAAGGGCTTCCACAAATATATCAGTAACTGTTCCACCACAGATTCCCTTGGCTAATCCGGAACGCTTCTCTGGGGACCCTTCTAAGGTGCAAACCTTTCTAACACAAATTGAATTACACATTTCTTGTAGGCCTACTGCATTTCCAACCCCACAATCTAGAATTGCGTTTCTAATCTCTTACTTGTCTGGAGACGCAGCTATGTGGGCTGTTCCATTTGTTAGACAAGACAGCACATTGTTGTATAATTGGAAACGCTTTATAGAGGAATTCGAGAAGGTGTTTGATAGACGAACAGTAACATTATCTGCAGATCGAGAACTACTTCAGTTAAAACAAGGAAACAGAGACCTCATCACTTATTTATCACATTTTAATAGACTTGTAGCAGAAACTTCTTGGCCGGAGGAAAAGAGAGCAGCTCTTTTCTATCAGGGATTGAAAGACGATTTAAAGGATGTTCTAGCCCAAATTGACCCGCAACCTACAGCTTGTTCAGATTTGATAAATTTAACTTTACGTTTAGATCACCGACTTTCAGAAAGAAGAACTGATAAGAAAAAAGGTGACAAACCTATTTGGAAAGCTGATAGTAGATCAAGAACACAGTTTGCACAGTCCGAATCAAGTCCTGAGCCTATGGAGATAGGAACCCTTCGACAACCACTGTCAAAAGAGGAAAAGGACAGCAGACGTAAAAATGGTCAATGTCTCTACTGTGGTAGAAAAGGACATTTTGTGAAAGACTGTATGGTGAAGCCTAAGAACAAGTTTTCAAATGTTAACAAAGTGGCAGCTATTGAAAAAACAAATCAACAGTCGGAAAACTAGCATGCCCAAGATGTTTAGAGGGGGATCTCTTGGGAACCATTGCTTACCCTTCTATAAACTCTTGTGTGACCAATTATAAATCTCACTTTCGCTTAGCGGTCCAAATACAGGTAACTAAAAAGATCTGGCAAATGGAAGTATTAATAGATTCAGGAGCCACTGGAAACTTTGTAGATTTGGAAACTGCACTACGATTAAGCATAATCTGTGAAGAAAAAGAAACACCTGAAATCGTACAGGCAGTAGATGGGAAAATCTTGTCCGGAGGGCCAATAACTATGCATACGTCAAAAGTGACTATGATTTGTGAAGATTCAAAGAGACAAAGACATTTGGAGGAGGTTCAGTTTGACGTCATCCAAGCTCCCCAGTATGGGTTCATTCTAGGAATGCCTTGGCTATGTCTACATAATCCTTTGATCGATTGGCAAAAAAGAGAACTTGTATTTCATTCTGAATTTTGTCATTCTACCTGTTTAAATTCTTTCAAAACAATTGTTAGTCAAATCGCAACGGCAGAAGAAAAAGAAACAATTCTACCCACAGTATATAAAAAATATCAAGAAGTCTTCAGTGAAGAAAAGGCAGCAATTCTTCCTTCTCATCGCAGTTATGATTGTCAGATTGATCTTATACCAGGGTCTTGTGTACCAAATTGTAGAATATATGCTCTGTCTGAAAATGAAAATCAGCATTTACGACAATATCTGGATCAATACTTGGAGAATGGTTTTATCCGCCCTTCTAAGTCACCAGCAGCCTCCCCTTTGTTTTTCATCCCTAAAGCAAATGGGGAATTGAGAACTTGCATCGATTATAGGGCGTTGAATAAAATTACGATCAAAAATAAATATCCTTTGCCACTCATTCCCGTCCTCTTGGATCAAGTTAAGACCGCAGTAATCTATACAAAGCTAGATCTGAGAGGAGCTTACCATTTAGTGCGAATCAGACAAGGCGACGAGTGGAAAACTGCATTTAAAACTCGTTATGGCTTGTTTGAATATTTGGTAATGCCGTTGGCCTATGTAACGCACCAGCGGCCTTTCAATTTTTCTTAAATGATGTCTTGAGAGAATTTTTGGATTTGTTCGTTATCGTCTACATAGATGATATCTTAATCTATTCAGATTCAGTGGAAAAACATGAAGGTCATGTCAAAAAGGTTTTGAGCACATTGCAATCACACAATCTATATTGCAAATTATCTAAATGCGAGTTTCATGTTTTTGAAGTGGAATTCTTGGGAGTGTTACTCACACCAACAGGTATGAAAATGACAGATAGAAAAATCCAGGCAGTTGCAGAGTGGCCCATTCCAACTTCAGTTCGGGATGTACAATGTTTTTTAGGCTTTGCAAATTTTTATCGCCGTTTCATTGATCATTTCTCTGCAGTGGTCGCTCCCATCACTCGATTACTAAGGAAAAAGGTGAAATTTGAATGGACTTCTGAAGCCAACGATGCATTTCAGAAATTGAAAAAGGCTTTCACAGCTGCACCAATCCTACAGCATCCTGATGTAGATGAACCTTTCATAATTGAGGCAGATGCTTCAGACGTAGCAATAGCAGCCATTTTGTCTCAGAGGCATCACAAAACTGGTCAGATGCATCCAGTTGCATATATGTCTCGAAAACTGAACTCAGCAGAACAAAATTACATTATTGCAGAGAAAGAATTGCTTGCCATATTAGAAGCGTTCAAAGAGTAGAGACATTATATTATGGGAGCAAAGTTCACAGTAACAGTTTATACGGACCATCGAAATTTACAATTTATGAGTTCTGCTAGAATGTTGACACCTCGTCAGTTAAGATGGATGATGTTCTTTGCAGAGTATGATTTCATAGTAACTTATCGTCCAGGACAAGACAATAAAAAAGCTGATGCTCTTTCCAGAAAGGATTCTTCTTTACACAGAATTGAAAGTGCACCACAAGCTATAATAGATCCCGACAAAGTAATCTGTTTATTGTCTGCAGATCAATTTCTAGAAAATATTCATGAGAATTTTCCTCCATCGCAATGGAAAAAATGGGAGAATAAAGAAGAAAATCAGACAATCAAAGAAGGCATACCTTTCCATGGAAAGCAAGTTTATCTTCCAACCAAAGAATTACAAGAAACAGTGTTCAATTGGTTGCACTCTCATCCTATGGCTGGACATCCTGGTCCCAAAAAGACTGTGGAAAAAATACAAACGTTGTTCTGGTGGCCAAATTTACAGAAAGATGTTACAAAGAGGACTCAAAATTGTGAAACTTGTGCAAGATTTAAGACAGATCATAGTAAACCAAAGGGTTTATTACAGATTTTACCAACACCAACCAAACCATGGGACTATATTTCGTTAGACTTTATTACAAATCTTCCACAGATCAATCAACATTCAGTCATTCTGGTAGTAGTGGATAGTCTAACTAAGTACGCACACTTTATAGCTTGTAAAAAATTGCCCACAGCAGGACAATTAGCACATATTTTCCTTAAAGAAGTAGTGCGTTTACATGGTTTGCCTTCAGTGTTATTATCTGACCGAGGATCTCAGTTTTCATCTAAGTTTTGGCAGCAATGGTGTCATAGTTTACAAATCACATCAAACATGTCCACCAGTTACCATCCGCAAACTGACGGCCAAACAGAACGATTAAATCAAACACTAAAACAATACTTAAGGTGTTATGTTGAAGATTCCAAAAGGTCCTGGTTGGATTTGCTGTGGATTGCTGAGATAGCTTATAATTCTTCACCTCATTCTTCTACTGAATCTTCTCCTTTTGAAGCTCTTTATGGATACCTACCAAAGACTATTCCTTTGACCCTGCCCAAAGATGAGACCAGTGCACCTGCGGTACAAGATACTGTACAACTCATGCAGACGGTTCACCAAAAGATTCACGAACGATTATTACACAGTAAAGATAAATACAAAGCACAATATGATAAACATCATCGTTCAGGACCAGAGTATACTTCTGGAGATAAAGTATGGCTGTCTACCAAGAATTTGCATTTTAAACACAAAAACATGTTTCATCCCAAATTTATCGGCCCATATCCAGTACTTCGTCAAGTTAATCCAGTAACATATAAACTAAAACTTCCCAAAACCTTGCAAATTCATCCTGTGTTTCACACGTCCTTGTTAAAGCCAGCTAGACAGGATATAAAACTCAGACCAGCTCCAATTTTGGTTCATGGCAATTGGGAGTATGAAGTGCAGTCTATACTGGACTCTAAGCGCAGAGGTGCCAAGCTATGGTATCTTGTGTCCTGGAAAGGGTATGGATCCGACAATGACTCTTGGGAACCAGCTGAGAACATTCATGCTCCTCGCATTGTGCGGCGATTCCATCTCCTTCATCCTTCGAAGCCGGGCCCTAGACCGCTCTTGGGAGGGGGGAATACTGTCAGGACTACTAGGGCGGCTTGCGGTCTAGGGCCCGCCCTCAGGTGTCCCAAGCACTTCCTGTGTGGCAAAATGCACTATTTTCCTTTGGGGGGTCGTTGGTGGCACAAGTGTAGCTAGAACAATAGTTTAATGTACCTCTGTCCGCCTAATGCGTGAGATTCGGCAACCAGAACGCGTCCGCGAGATGCGTGAGGTTTGGCAACCTGAACGCGTCCGCGAGATGCGTGAGATTTGGCAAGACGTCGCATTTCTTACGGGAAAACACGGAACGTGGTCACGTTGATGTACGCGACCACACCCAATCCCCTTTGCTCACTATTCTGAGGATTTTGGTGGTGTAGCAGCTGTTTCCAGGTGCTCCAACTTGGGGAATCTTCTGGAAGGAGTTTGTTAGCAGTCTTTTGCAGATCGTTTGTGTCTTTGGCAGCAGGTAACCAGTTTGGAGAGTCTTTTTCCGAACAAGAGCTGCAGTGAGAGGAAGACTGATTCCGGGTATCCAGAGAGGCTGCCACACCCTTCAGTTAAGTAGAGTAGGTCGTACTCTACAGGTAGGAGAAAGTGAAAACTTTCAATTTAAGGTTAATTTAAACATCAAAAGTGTAAAAAAAGCATATTTATTCTGATTTTGGAAAACATTAGCGCAAAGTTCCTTTGAGATATTTTATGGAAAAATATAAGAGAGCAAATATTTGTCTTGATTAAAGTTTAAGAGATGTTCATGGTTCTTTGGATAAATCGAGAAGCTTGTTAATTTGCCTGGTCGCAATTCTCAATTGTATGGTCGCAAATTTTGAACAGTTATTCGCCATTTATGCTTATGTTGAGATTTTATTGAAAGTGATAATTTGCTGATGTGCTTAAAATACAACAAAAGAAGTTGCACAGATTGTAAAGAGCCTATTTACAAGATTAATAAGTCGCAAGCTTCTTTGGTGTTATTTCCTTTTGGGAGCACGTTGTTAGTTAAAGTGCAAAGCTGATAACAAACTTTTTATAGACAACAGAAATTATTTTGTTATTACAATTGTCTAAGGGTCGAGTGAAGCATTAAGAAAACTCGCAACAATAACTTTTCCTTTTCAGATCTCCCTCCCCGCAGTTCCTTTCCTAATTCCCTAATTCCCCCCGCTTGATCACTTCAATATTCTGTGTAATTATTACAATCAGAATTGGAGGTATCGAGAGGTGGGCCCTTATATCTTCACATCAGATCCCGAGGAAGACTACGGCTGACAGCCCCCCAATCTATAGTCAGGCCCTCAAGGGCCAACTTGATTCCCTGACCCTACCCCAAGGTACCGCATTACTCCAGTATGTGGATGATTTGCTTATAGCGGCAGACACAGAGGCATTATGTAAAGAAGCAAAACCAAAGGAAATGATGGACGGAGCGTTGACAATACAAGCACTCACCCCCAGTCAACTGATCTGGGTTTAATTCATCACCATTCTTTAGCCCACTCTGCCACCCCAGTTCAGACATGGCCATATGCAAATCAGTCTGACCCTGTGCCTCATGGGAACAGTCCAGCCCGAACTGCCAAGCCATGCCTTCCCTGGACCCGAAACAAGCTTCCCAGGACCGTTTCTGGCATAGCAGCCGTCTTCAGCTGGGTTTGCTTGAATCCAGTGGCAAAGTGAGCAAGGGACTCACGTCTGAGCATACCCTGCCAACTTATGGCGAACAAAGCGAAACCAAAGGAAATGATGGACGGAGCGTTGACAATACAAGCACTCACCCCCAGTCAACTGATCTGGGTTTAATCCATCACCATTCTTTAGCCCACTCTGCCACCCCAGTTCAGACATGGCCATATGCAAATCAGTCTGACCCTGTGCCTCATGGGAACAGTCCAGCCCGAACTGCCAAGCCATGCCTTCCCTGGACCGGAAACAAGCTTCCCAGGACCGTTTCTGGCATAGCAGCCGTCTTCAGCCAGGCTTGCTTGAATCCAGTGGCAAAGTGAGTAAGGGACTCACGTCTGAGCATACCCTGCCAACTTATGGCGAACAAAGCAAAGCAAAAGGAAATGATGGACGGAGCTTTGACAATACAAGCACTCACCCCCAGTCAACTGATCTGGGTTTAATCCATCACCATTCTTTAGCCCACTCTGCCACCCCAGTTCAGACATGGCCATATGCAAATCAGTCTGACCCTGTGCCTCATGGGAACAGTCCAGCCCGAACTGCCAAGCCATGCCTTCCCTGGACCGGAAACAAGCTTCCCAGGACCGTTTCTGGCATAGCAGCCGTCTTCAGCCGGGCTTGCTTGAATCCAGTGGCAAAGTGAGCAAGGGACTCACGTCTGAGCATACCCTGCCAACTTATGGCGAACAAAGCAAAACCAAAGGAAATGATGGACGGAGCGTTGACAATACAAGCACTCACCCCCAGTCAACTGATCTGGGTTTAATCCATCACCATTCTTTAGCCCACTCTGCCACCCCAGTTCAGACATGGCCATATGCAAATCAGTCTGACTCTTTGCCTCATGGGAACAGTCCAGCCCGAACTGCCAAGCCATGCCTTCCCTGGACCGGAAACAAGCTTCCCAGGACCGTTTCTGGCATAGCAGCCGTCTGCAGCCGGGCTTGCTTGAATCCAGTGGCAAAGTGAGCAAGGGACTCACGTCTGAGCATACCCTGCCAACTTATGTCGAACAAAGCAAAACCAAAGAAAATGATGGACGGAGCGTTGACAATACAAGCACTCACCCCTAGCCAACTGATCTGGGTTTAATCCATCACCATTCTTTAGCCCACTCTGCCACCCCAGTTCAGACATGGCCATATGCAAATCAGTCTGACCCTGTGCCTCATGGGAACAGTCCAGCCCGAACTGCCAAGCCATGCCTACCCTGGACCGGAAACAAGCTTCCCAGGACCGTTTCTGGCATATGTAAAGAAGCTACAATGAAATAGCTCCTGCATCTAGCACAGTTCAAACACAAAGTTTCCCTCTCCAAACTCCAATATTGTCGACATGAGGTGACCTACTTAGGTCATCTCCTGTCGAAGGAGGGACGCCGCCTCACCCCTGAATGAATACAAACAATCAGTAAAATGCCCCCACCAAAATCGCAGAAAGAGGTCCGTGTTTTTATTGGTATCACCTCCTACTGCCGTCAGTGGATACCAAATTTTTCTTTACTCATTACATTTGTGTTGAGCCTCACACTCAAAGATGTTCCCCACCCACTCCCTTGGACAAATGAGTGCCCGCATGCATTTGAAAAACTGAAAAAAAACCTTGTGTTCGGTCCCGGTGCTAGGCACCCCTAGTTATCAGAAGCCCTTTACTCTTTTTGTACACAAGCATAATGGTTGCGCATTATCAGGGCTAACACAGTGTTTTGGTGACAGACAACACCCCTGTGCATATTTTTCTGCATTACTAGACCCCGTGGCCCGCGCACTACCCAGTTGCTTGAGAGCAGCAGCTGCAGCTGTCATATCCATTCGCCAATCTGCTGGCCTGGTCCTAGATACTGCACTTACAGTTATGGTTCCTCACGCAGTTGACACTTTATTAAATAGGACAAAAACTCAACATGTTACTAGTGCAAGTTTGTCCGGATATGAATTGACTCTCTTAGCCAGTCATATCACCATCCGCCGCTGCACTACGCTCAATCCAGCCACATTGTTACCCTTTGTTGATGGTGACACTAATTCTGATCCGCATGATTGTGTCCTCCGGACGGAGGAAGAGACTAAAGGCCGTGTGGATTTGACTGACACATCCCTCACTGACCCTGATGGTACGCTGTATGTGGATGGTTCTTGCTTCAAACTTCCTGATGGTAGCACAACTGCTGCCTATACTATCACCACGTTACAGACAGTAGTGAAGAGTGAGAGAATACCTTACCAATCAGCACAGGCCGCCGAGTTGGTAGCACTGCTAAGAGCGTGTGAACTGAGTACGGGGATGGCCGTCAACATCTGCCTTTGGCGTGGCCCATCATTTTGGGCGACTATGGGCTGAGAGGGGATTTTTTTACTTCTCACGGTACTAAGATACAGCATGGTCATCTGGTCATCAGGCTGTTAGAAGCATTGACTCTTCCTTCAAAGATAGCTGTGGTCAAATGTAGCGCCCACAAGAAAGTAACTGATGACATAGGAAGGGGTAAAGCATTTGCTGACCAGACTGCAAAGGAAACAGCTAAAGATGTCTCTACCCGTATGTATGTAGCTGGCCCCTCAAACTGGGTACCGGAAAAGGGGATGCATGAGGATACTATTGAGAATGTGAAGGAAATACAGGCAGAGGCATCTAGAGAGGAAAAGGCTCTCTGGGAAGAACAAACAGGCATATTAAATGAGAATGGCTGTTGGACGGACCTGTCTGAACAACAGCGATGGTTGTTACCCGATGCCTATGTTTTGCCAGTGGTCACTATGGCTCATGGCCCAGCTCACATTAGTGCAAAGGGTATTTGCAAATTGCTAGCTCCGGTATGGCAAAACAAGCACATCCCAAAATATGCTGAGAGGTTAGTCAGGAATTGCATGATTTGTTTGATCATAACCCGGGAAAAGGCACGCCAACACCTACTGAGAATTTTGCACCCCCATCTTACCCCTTCGAAGTGCTCCAAATTGATTACATATAGATGGAAAGATGCAACAATCTCCGATACCTCCTGGTAGTTGTGTGTGCGTTTAGTAAGTGGATTGAGGCCTACCCCCTTAAGGACAACACTGCTGTAAGCACTGCCAAAATACTGTTGAAGGAATTTTTTCCCAGATTTGGGATGCCCAGAATTATCTGGAGCGACAATGGAAGCCACTTTACAGGAGAAATAATGAAGAAAGTGTGTGTAGGGATGGGGATCAGACACAAATTCCATGCCTCCAATCACCCCCAGTCAGGGGGTTTGGTTGAGCGCCACAATGGAACACTGAAATTGAAAATGGCAAAAATCCAGGCTGACACAGGACTGTCTTGGCCGGACGCCCTGCCCCTTGCCCTCCTATCAACTAGAGCCACGGCACATTCTCGTACCGGACTATCGCCGTACGAAATAGTGTTTGGTCGGCCAGCAAATGTTTGGGGAGTACCCCGCCCAAAGAAATATTCTGATATTGAATACCCGTTGTTGATTGATTATTTACATGAATTGACCACTAACCTACGTCTCATTCATCGTCAGGTACAAGACATCCTGCCACCCAAACCCGAGGGCCCTGGTCACACCATCCAGCCAGGCGACTGGGTCTGCACCGGCAATTTCCAGAGAACAAAGAACTTGGAGCCGAGGTGGAAGCCGCCCCAGCAAGTGTTGCTGGCTACCAGGTCTGCAGTGAAGGTGGCAGGAAGGAAAAATTGGGTTCACGGAGTGCACTGCAAGAGGGTTCCTCTACCACTACCATACGACCGATGGGTCAAGGAAGGCCTGGGAGATGACGAATGTGAGAAAGTCCCGCACTTTGTACCCTTCAGTGACGCCAACATTGCCTGTGCTTCATCTGAACGAGAGGACAACGACATCCTGCAATCTACCGTTCCTCTGCATCTGAGGTTGCGGTACACTCAACAGCCAGAGCCTTTGTTTCCTGATCAAACAACGCCCAGGTCCACCCGGTACAACCTCCGACCCAGAAAAAAGGACTGAAGAGACAAAGGTCTCTGCCCTCTGCTTGACCTGGTCCGACAAATCGCTGCAGGGCTGTGATACACCGGCGCATTTGACCGGAGCCGGTACAGCGGACCGGAGCGTGCCAATAGGACTGCATGGAATCACTGACCGGTGAAGCAACCACCAATCACAGGCAGCAACTAGGGAAGACCAAGTGAAGCAGACGGTGCCCAAAATGAACGCTGAAAGCTTGAAGAGCAGAGAAATTTAAAAAAAAGAATACATAAAGACAATACGTGGACGGTACTCGATCTGTCTATTCGTACTCATGACTATTTCACTGGTACTAGCCTGCCTCGGGTGGGTAATACACGCTGCCCTTGCAGCACCTAAGCCCCCCTACCTCTACAGAATCACCTCATCAACATGTGTCATTACCCACCCATGAGAAAAACAGAAGGACAGGTTTCTTCAACAACACTTTCATTCAAATGGTATACCAGCACCAGCTTGTGGTGAACGCAACAAACTGTTGGGTATGTGGGTTGCTGCCCCATACTGCAAGCACTAGGATGTCCCTGATTCCTGCTCCTTTTTCTCGAGCTGGTTCAGCCTACGGCTGGTACACTGTATTCTTTGACGCATTCTATTCAGGTGACACATCCACACGATCCCTGGGGAATATCAGTGGCAGACAAGCATTCCGTCACATCATGGCTACGGAGTGGCAAAGCATGGATAAATATTCAGCAGAAAAGAATGAATATGAGAGCAATCATGGGTCTTTTTATCCATCGAACATCTACAATGGTGGGGAAAGAAAATACGGCCACCTCTCAGGGACCACCCTGTCTA
This sequence comes from Lissotriton helveticus, assembly GCF_964261635.1. Lineage (NCBI taxonomy): Eukaryota > Metazoa > Chordata > Amphibia > Caudata > Salamandridae > Lissotriton > Lissotriton helveticus. The sequence goes on from NC_136068.1 coordinate 39,507,582, forward strand.
CCCACATCCCGGAAAATACTGCATGAACAGCAATGGAACATTATGGGTGGGGCAAAGTGACTGTGCCTACACGCTCCAGCTCAATGGTTCGACTCTCCCAGCTCTGGTGTCCTCACTAAATGCATTCTTTGTGTGTGGGAGCAAGGCCTACACCAGGCTGCCCAAGTCTTGGGCCGGCACCTGTTACATTGCGTGGTTTCTCCCCCCCCACCTACACAGCCGATGCAACACACCTAACCCTGGGCGGAGAACTACGCTCCGTTCGCGGAGTTTGCGAATTTTCGGCAACTTCGCACTTCGTGGCGAGCGCGAAGTTGTCGACTACTTCGCAATCAACAGCGTAGCGCAGTAGTTTTTCTTCCTCGCGCGCTCAATAGCATTCTCGCGTGCAGGGTAATGACTTACCGTGGTTCTGCGTTTGCTTTCTTGCTTTTCTCTCCCGGTCGCGTTCGCTACGATGTTTGGAATCCGGCCGGGACGCGCGAACATGTCATTGGGACGTGCGAGCCTCCTTGCAGCGCCATGTTGGTAAGATCGCGTTTCCGAACACGCAGAAACTGCAATCTGGCACAGAATATCTCCCGAGCATGTTAAAATCTTCTCAAAAATGTTCATTTAACCCCTCAGATTGTGATTTGGCTGTATTTTTTTGGGCTAGGAGTCCTCTTTTTGTTTCTACTCTTTTTTTCAAGCGAAAGGAAGTGCCCCTGAGTCTCCAACTTCCTGTTCCTGTCCACCAGGCTCCTCCCAGTGCTTTGTCCATGTGGCGTTGTTCACTTTCATTTGGATTTAGAGCTGGAAGGATCACTCTTTGTGTATCTCTGCTGCATCACAGCATTTAATTGGATTTATTGAGGAATTTTGGATTTGAACTTTTCTTTTACAAGTAAGTTTGAAAATTGAGAATTGGTGTACTGTACTGTAAATGTTTGTTTGGTTTGGTTTTTTTTTTAACTACAGTTTTCTGTGCTTCTCAATCTTTCTTAAAAATTATTATTGATGGAGGCCTGTACTTTCATGAGGGGCAAGTTGTATGTGTTTGAAATTTCATCCAGTACGCCTAGAGGTACCCAAGGGTCCACCCATGTTTCTGTTGTGTCTGTGGCATTGGATTGAATTGCATACTCTGTTGTAGTGGAATTTAATTTTTTTTCTAAAATTAGGTAACCCTAGTAGTTCATGTAGTTAGTGTAGGCCTGCTTGAGTTCATTTACTTTCTGTGGGTGGCTTGGCCAGGTGGTGGTGGCCATTTTTTTGTGTTTGGAGCCACTGTGTTTTTTTTGCCATAGGCCTCCAAGCTTGTGGCCTACTCTGCCAGTAGGCCCAAGGGTACTACTAGAGTCCTCATCATGTGGGTGCACGAAAGTTGTTCAACTGATTTTGGGTGTTTAAGTTGTAAGTGTTACATCATAGGTCATGGATGGCTTTGGATTGATTAGCAAAATGTTTTTTTGGTGTTGAATTGCAGGTTTTGGGTGTGTGTTGGATAATATGCGCTCTAGGTAACACTAGAATTCAGCTCGCGTAGTTTTGGTAACTTTGCACAGAGCTACAACGCGACCATACAGTTTTTGTCTTCTTCGCGCGCTCAATGTGCGTGCTCGGGCACGCGATAAAGACGTTTTGTACAGTTCGCGCTGCCGAACACGTCGAATTTGCAGTCTCGCGAGCTATCTCTCCCGAGTTGCCTAAAACGTTCCCGAAAATGTAGATGCTGTTAATTTTGCTAAAAGAAACTCTCCAGGTTGTCATTTGCTTGTAGTTTTTGGAGCATGGACCACTTACTGTTTATGTCCTCTATGTACTTTGTTATTATTTGAGGGTGGCCTGACCATGTGGGCGGCTTGGCGGCCATTTTGTCAAGCAGCCAACCATTGTCCTTTTGCCATAGGAATGTATTGTCAGTCTTCTCTTTCTTTTCATGTTTTTGTGGGTGGCCAGGCCATGTGGGGGCGGCCATTTTGTGTGACCTTCCATCGTGGTTTAGTTTTTTTGCCGCAGGCCTACAAACTTGTGTGATTTTTTTCTGCCAGTAGGCCTAGAGTCCCAGAGATAGTCAGCAGGATGATTGATGTAGCGTTGTCCATTTTGTCTGTTGAATTTAACATCATTTAGGGCATGGGTGGCAATGCATTGAATTTTCAAATGTGGTGTTTGGGGTGTTATTTGTTTGGGTGAAAAAAACTCTAAATGCCTTTGTTGTTTGTGTTGTTGTGTAACTTTCAAACCTTGTAGCCATGGGGATTTTCTTTTTTGCATTAAGCTGTGATGCAGGCATCCTCCTTTTTCTGGCCATATAGGGAGGGATATAGGCCTGCTTGAGTTTATTGTTTTCTGGCCTTTTCCCTTTACCCATGTACCTGTGATGAGAGTGCCCATGTGGAGCTGGGGTGGTAGTAGTAGTGTGCTGTTTTGTTTTTGACAAATTGGCCTGTGTCTTGCCATTGTTCCTGTTGGCTTACTACTGTTCACATCCCCATTGCTATCTGCTGCAGGTCACTGATGCTGCATCCATCCAAAATGATGCACAAATTAAGGATAAACAAGTTCCACTTCCACTACATTAGCTTTTTAGTTCTTTGCTATTCTTACTCTTACTAGTTGTACTAATACTTCTAGTAGTAATTAAAATGAAAGCTAAAAAAAATCAACATTCGACTGATGTTGTTAACTAACTTCTGCCTTATTTGCTTGTAGGTGCTGAAGAGGAGGTGTCATCATTCATCGCCTGTTCTACTGCCAGACGGACGTCCTTCTGTACTACGTCACGTGAGGTGTGACTAACCTGACCAGACATCATTCTCAGCAACTTGTGCAACTGAGTGCTGCTGCTGACATCTGAAGAAGATGGGCCCAAAGAAAGCAGGTACCAGGTCCTACAAGACCAAGAAATTAGCTGAGAAGAAGGAAGAACAGAAGAAGGAAGTGACACTTAAGTCTGGTGTTGACCCGAAACCCTTTTTTGGGCAAAAAAAAAGTACGCCTGCAGCAGCAGTGACCGGGGTCCAAGCTGGGGCCAGCACCTCCGCATCAGTGGGCCCAAGCCACCAACCCAGGCCCAAGCAGATGAGTGGGGAAGAGGTAGCCAGCCTAATGGTGGAAAGCAATGATACTGAGCCTGAGCTGAACTTATCGCTATCTCAAAGTAGTACACATTCCATGCAAGAGGGAACACAGCAGAAAAATGGTGAACAACAACCAGCGCCCGCAATAGCACATGTTCAACCTGAGCCACCACCCGCAATAGTAGTTGTTCAACAACAACCACCTCCCGCAATAGTAGATGCTCAACGAAAAGAACAACCACAACCACCGCCTGCAATAGTAGGTGTTCCACAACCACCGCCCGCAATAGTAGATGTTCAACGAAAACAACAACCACAATCACCGCCTGCAATAGTTGTTGTTCAAGAACCACCACCGGCAATAGTAGTTGTTGTTCCTCCCGAAGTCGGGGCAGTTCAGGATATTGAGCCTGATGCTGAGTAAGAAGACGAGGCAGCACCTCATGCAGGAGATCTATTGTTTTCCAAATCCAAACCAAGGAAAAGGAGGGTTAGTCCATTGAGTTCTTCGCCAAGCATCCCTTCTGATGATCTTGATATCACTTGGGAGCCACAACAATCTCAGCATGAGAGGGAGAGACATCCCAAGAAGACCAGGCTAGGGAAAAGGAAGGTTCCAGGAAGCCTACCACTTATGGAGTGCGATGTTGAGCAGCCGGATAATGATGGTGATGATGAGTCAGACCCAGTCATCACAAGCATTACTCCCGGCCCTGAGGACATGGAGACCAACATTTTAACCCTATCAAGAATGGCTGCGACTAGGGATGTAGCACGCATACCACCAACACAGGCCACACCAAAACTACCTCCAGCTTCCATTTTTACATTTGCACACAGCCGGCAGCGTCCTACATCCAGCACAAGCTCCACCTCAGCAGAAGGAGGTAGTGGTACTACTGCACAGCCACATAGTGAAATTCACCACACAACAACCTCCAGTTCATCCGGCATTGGAAGTGGCACCTCTAGCAGGAGACAAAAGTTAAGCTCCCCAGTGTGGGACTTCTTTACAGTTAGCGCAAATGAGGAGAACATTACTATATGCTCCATTTGTCATTCCTCTGTTAGTCGTGGTAAGCTTGGTACAAACTATGGTACCGGAGGACAAATGACCCATATGAAAAAACACCACGCAATCAAGTGGGAGGACCACCTACGTCTCATAAAAGCAGGAACCATTATTGTTGGTGGGGAAGCAGTAGAAGGTCCACAGGTCGAACCGGAAGAAGAGGGAGACATTCTATCTGGTAGTGGTACACTAAGTACCCCTGTCCGACTCCCCAGCACTGCAGTGGTAGTTCCCACATCCTCCGCATCAGCAACATCTCTGTGGCACCAGAGTAAGAGTAACCCGGAGACACCAAGGAGTAAGGGTGCAAAGTCTGCGACGCGAATGACAGCATCGGGCACAACAGAAAGAAATACCAAGCAGCGTACCATTGTTAGCATGTTTAGGCAGGAGGGAAAGTATGAGCGCAACCACCCAATAGCACGTTTGTATAATGCTAAGCTTGCTAAAATGTTAGCTCTGGACCTTCTCCCTTTTTCTTTTGTTGAAGGGGTGGGTTTCCTGGAATTTGTGTCAACCCTCTGCCCAAAATGGAATGTTCCCAGCCGCTACTATTTTGCTAGAGTTGCTGTTCCAGCACTACACCACGACGTGCTGGAATTGCTTGGAAAAGCCTTGCAGCAGAGTGCTGTGCATAGTATCCACCTGACAACAGACATGTGGACCAGTAGCCAAGCCACAGATTATATGTGCATCACTGCACACTGGATCTCTTTTACAGGTGTTAGAGACAAGATATCTACAGGCATTGACACTACTGAGATTTTTAATGATACTCGCAAACATGCTACTGTAGCCATGTTTGCTAAGGAGACATCGCATACTGCTGCAAACATTTTGGATGAGTTCAACAGCAAGGTCTTTGAATGGCTGCGACCAAGAGGCCTCAATATTGGTTTTGTTACCACCGACAATGGCAGTAATGTAGTTAAGGCCATGGAAGATGGTGGCTATTTTAGGGTCCCGTGTTTGGCACACTGCATTAACATTGTGGTTCAAGACTTTCTGAAAAGTGAAAGCAAAGTCAGCAGCTTCCTGACCATTTGCAGAAGAATCTGCACGCATTTCAATCATTCTTTTAAAGCCCGGAAGCAGCTACGGGTCATTCAACGTGAGCATAGAATGCCAGTGAAAGCACTAATCCAGGAGGTACCAACACGTTGGAACTCTACTTATTACATGCTTGATCGGCTGTGTGAGCAGTACATACCACTTAATGCTTATGTCATGACAAGAAGATCAGGGGATACAACTGGTGTTATTAAAGCCATGACAGTTGAGATGTCGCAATGGGACCTCATTAAATGCCTGACAGAGATGCTACTTCCTTTTGAGGTATTCACACGTGCAGTCAGCAGTGAGGACTGTACTATGAGCCAAGCTATCCCATTGTTATACATGCTGGAACAAGAGCTGAAGGAGGTGTCTGAAACATACGAAGGTGTTGAAGGAAAACTTGAAGCATGTAATTTGGCGAAGTCCTTAGCCGGCCGCTTATCTCAGAATACAAGGATTCAAAATAAGATTGTGTCGCATCAACATTACATTACTGCCACAATTTTGGATCCACGGTACAAATTGTTTGTGAACAGTACTAATGCAGTAATTCCTTTTTCAGAAGGGGATGTTGCCAAGTACAAAACTGTAATAGCCGAGGAAGCCACTGATTTAGAAAATGAACGGCTCTCAATTAGAGGCCTGCCAGTGCAAGCCCAGGACAGTGCAAGTACTACCGAGCATCCTACAGAGTCAAGTTCTTCTTCACAGCATGCGAGCAGTGTGTTTGCTTCCCAGCAGTCACCAACACAAACAATAACAACAACCGCACCAACAGGATCTGATTCATCAGACACAAGCAAAAAAATAGCTGCTTGGTTTCTACAGAAAGGGATGGGTAAGTCCGTTGCTGTCGCAAAGCAAAAAGAGGACGAGCAAACCCGAGAACCAATGAACATTGAGCGGTTGGTCCAGGCCTATCTGGATGACACAACAGAGGTGTTCATGGAGCAAAGCCCATTGGTGTATTGGTATAGGACAAGAAGCCAATGGCCGCTGCTCAGCTGGCTGGCGATAAAGTATCTAGCTTGCCCTGTTGCAAGTGTCTCTTCTGAGCGTGTTTTCAGTGCTGCTGGTACCATTGTGACTGTGAAAAGGACCAGTCTCTCGCCCAAAAGCGTGGAGAGGTTAACCATGATAAAAATGAATCAGCCCTTGATACCACCAGACTACAAAGTACGTGAATCAGAGCTGGAAGAGGAGAGCGAGTCAGAAGAAATAATTAGTGGGTTACAGGACCTACTTCTGTCAGAAGAACCACCAGGGTTTGAGGACGAGCTCCTCTTCCCAGACCACTAGGCTTTGCTTGCAGTGCCAAACTTAATCATCATCAATCACAGGTAAGAAGAGAAGTTTGCTAGGAGGTATAATGGAGGAGAGACTGGTAGTACAAATAGGACAAATATGACTCAGTGAGGGGTACCGCATCTATCTGTTGGCATGATGTTGTTACATGTGGTCAATTAATAATTATTTCAATCAAATACTGGCCGCTGCTCTGCATGTAGAGTAAACCTTGTGACGTACAACAGTAACCCCACCACAAAACAACATCATATGTGTACGTAGAAAATAAATAACATTTATTGATGTACATAAAAAAATATCCTCCTGGTCCTCTCCTATCCCACCCCTATCCCCACCCTAACCCCAACCAATGTCCAAGTCCAAAGAATGTCCCACAAAAATAAGTTAACCCCAACACCCAATTCCCACCCACCAACAAAAGTATTAAAAAAGGGGCAAATTAACAGGGTCCATCACAATCGGCGGGCTTTAAGGTGTTTGTCCACCAATATCTTCACATGCTCCTCTAATTGATCCTCCAACTTTGACACCCGGAGGAGAATCTTTTGCCGAAATGCACGGCACCTACATTTGCATCCATGTGGGGGGGCGGCAGATGTTGTTACATGCCGGCGGTGAGCGGATGCCTGACCACGGCGCCGTACTCCTGCAGGTGGGGCCTGGCTGGGGCCTGGGGCATTGGTAGAAGTAGCAGCTGCTGCCTCTTCCTCCTCCTCGGCCTCAGCCACCAGCCGGCGGTACTCCTCAACAATGGCCTGCAGTTTCCTTTGCCGGGCCCTGGCTGCCAACTCCTTCCTTGATGGTTTGTGGGAAGGAGTATGACTATCTATAAAAAAAAGGAACAGAATTGTAACTGAAACTCTTCCAAATTAATTCAACACATAGTGGCATAGTAGCACTACCAAGCGCAGTACATACAAATGGTGGCAACTTTTAGTATCTATCTAATCTATCCTCCTGCTTCCCCTGCCTGTAACTTTTGTTGAAGTTTTTTCTGGCATTATACTGGCCCTAGTACTATGGGTGGACTTGAGTACACAGAAGAACACCAGTCTTTTTTGTATCTCCTTTTATATTTTCAAAGTAAGACTCTGCTTCCAGTGACAGTCTCCACCTATGATGAATACAATACATTTAGGGGGAAAACAACCAATAAAAATAAATGTCTATCATTGTTTATTATCGCCTTAGCTGGTTTCACTTTCACCAACAACCACCCATGCGTCCACTCCTTCCTTGCCTTGGGTCTCATTGTCACAAACTCCGCTCATGATTCTTGCTATCCACTATATCCATGCACCCATATTGTTTTGCCCAACCAGGCATGCATCTTCTCTTTCACCTTCCAGTTCTACCCATCCTTCAACAACCCATGCATCGGATGCATATCAGCCACGTGCATTAACCTTCCAAAGTATCCTTCTATGGTCTTTCGTCCTTCCTCCTTCCTCCCTAGTTCACTTCTTTCCCTTTTTGTTCAACACATCCCTCAAGGTCATCTGATCTGACTTTTAGTCTTCTCCCTAACTTTCACAGCTGAGTCTGATAGAAGAGGCCTAGTTTACTCAACTCACGCTGGTAATGCTGCAAAGGGTGTCTTCTTCAACCATTGTATATTGTCCAGTACAATTTCAAATTCATACTTTCTTAATAAGTCTCATAGCACAGTGAGGGAAATGTTCCCCTTCCACCTAGTAATGCAAATAAGTAATGAATATAACTTACCACCGCCCACCGCTGAAGTTTCCTCCCCCACTGTTGCTACTGCAGGTGCCGCAGCCACTGTCCCCTCCTGGGTGGCATTAGTATCGCCGCTGGCCCCGTCGGCAGTGGCACTGGTCGTTCGTAGTGACTGTGCACCTATAAAAACAAGTACACCTTTTGAGATGCCTGCACAACTTCCCCTATTTTACTAGTTGTACTTCACCAGGAAGGAAGATTGAAAATACAGTTACGTACAACATAAAGCATTGTAAGTGTGACTAGTCCAAATTGCGTACTACTGTACAGCAGTCATTAGACAGAGTTTAGTTTTACTTTATTAGATGGTCCCTAGGGTCATCTAGTCTCTACTCCTACTCTAGTCTTTGGAAAGTTAGCCTGAGCCATGTAACAATTTTAGAATGATCCGGGTCTACTGTTTAGCCCATGTTGTTACCTTGCAGCTTGTTGCAGTAAGAAAGACACCTTTGAGGCCACATGAGTGTTGCAATGCATACAACTAAAGAGGTTGATTTACTTACTTACAGTATTGTTAATCCCTTTTGCTTATCCATAATGTTACACTTTTTTGGCATGACTGCTATAAACTGGCATAGTTTTTCACTGTCTAACGTGCAACATTTTTCTCCTAGGCAGATGAGAAGATTCCCTTCTCGGAACCAGAGATTAGCAGAGCTTTCGAATGATGCATGTGTAACCAGTATACGTTCAACGGTGAGGGGTCTCCCACAATTCCCACAGTTCTCTATCGTGCACTAGTTGTACAAAAATGTATAGTATTTAATCTTCTTTATTGTGCATGGTGGAGCTGGATGCTTTTCATGGAACAACTTACAAGTTACAACAATACAAAGCTTGTTGTTAAAAAAATAAAGTTTTTGAACTTGCGCATAGACTCTGTGGTATATTTTGAGTGTCTGGGTGTTGTGGAATTAAACGAGTGAGTGAGCGAAAGGGTCTTCTTCTGTTCTGGGTTGTGTAAGATAATCATTGGGTATATCTAACTATCTTCTTGTGGGGGTCGGGACGGAGTGGGACAAATGACTATGACTGAGACACTTAGGTAGGTAGACTGTCGTTGAATTGTGGGTTCTTCTGACTGAGTTCTGTGACTAGGGTGTAAGTAAGGTCCAACCTCCCTATCACCAACATCCTATTTTCTGGTGCATAATTCTGTATGTGCCTGTGCAGAGAATAACCGCAACAGTAGTAGTAGTATAATAACCTAACAAAAATTAGTAGGCAAACATCTGGTTGTGCATTTTTGGGGTGGGAATTGACAAAGACTAGAGAATACAGATGACAACGCAAAAGACAGGAGTGGACCCAGTGGCTACAGCTATTCTATCACAGCTTTATTCCAAAGAAAAGAATACCTTAACTAAAGAGTGGCCAACAGGGCAAGCTTAGCTAAAGACAGTCTATAGTAGTAGCACAACGAGTCATCGGGCAGAGGCAGTTTGAAGGAATTTAAACTAGTCAGGGATGGCATTAGATACCCAAAATTTGGAAAACAAATTGAAGACCAAAGAAGGTTTAGCAAACATTTAATTAGGAAGGAGGCTTAATAGGTTTGAAACAATAAGGTGCGTTAAAAAGTTAGGGAAATATAATTCATAATAATATAAGCACTGGAGGACTTACTGGGGCCAGCAGCAGGATCCTCGGTAGAGGAGCGCTCCTCTGGTGGTTGTCCCGCCGACTCGGACCCCGTCTTTGTGCCCCTGGGTGGTGCTGATCATGTAAGAAATAATAAAGAAAGAGAAACATTGAGTGCTGTGAAACAAATACATCATTCAAAAATCCTCTCAAACATTTTAGGAAACAACAATTGCAATAAAAATTTAATCGAAGTCTAAATGACTACTGGTTTGCAGGATTCACAGACCGTCTACTTATAGAACACTAATCAAAATGTTCCATAAACATTGTGATTGCAGAATATAGTAACGAAGCCAGTACCTCCTGACCTACACCACCTATTCCAGAATCCAGCCGGGCCAATTGTTCAGTAAGTCGGCATTCCCATTTTATTTTTGCCCACAAACATGCATAGATGAGATGGAGGAGTAGGACACATGCATAAATTTGTGCATACACGAAATTGTTGGTTGCTTGCGTCATATGAAGTGCTACTGACTGACGTGACAATGCTATTGCTGCTAAGCCTACCACTCAGTAAACAAACTGCAAACCGGTTCTATGGAGGGGTGGGATAAACAAGAACTAACTAAGCATTCAGTGACAGAGGAGGCGCCGCGTCATGCAGACCGTTAAGAAAATATGAACTAATACTATCCATCCACCACTATTTCACTAAAGGACAATGAAAGAACTAGACTCTAGCAATAGCATTAACTAACTTCAGTTCTCTAAAGTTAACTCTAACATCAATAATCACCAGCCCAAGCTAGAGCACAGTTACAAACCAGTAAGAGAAGTGGCGAGCGAGCAGCACCTGTGTCATACGGTAACAGAAGATTTTGAGGCGGAATTGATCTGCAATGTAACTAAGCACACAAGTAATCGTGTTACTTATTCGTCCAAGAATTATACACAATACTTATACTACTATATATACATATATTAATATTACTAGCTACTCATCAAGCCCCACGACCTCGACACCTAGCAGGTCCAACAGGTCCTGCTCCCTGTCCAGAATGTCTGCCCACTGGTGGGCCAGCTGCTGGTGGGTGCGCCGGATATCCGTGCGGCGGAAGACTGCCCGGCGCACCTTTGCCCACCGGTGGTGACGCTCCTCTGGGAGGTAACCAGAGCCTGGCCTGCCGCCTGCTGCCAAGGTCAAGGGGAGGTGGCGCTGGATAAAAAAAACAAGGGCGGCCACCTCCGCATCCCCGAAAAGATTCCGGGCCTTCACCCCTGAAGGTCGCATTCTGCCGCAAGGCAGCCGGCTCTTGGGCACAGGCGCCTTGCCCTTCGAGCCGGTTCTGCTGCTCCCCTTTGCCATGGTTCTGGGGTGGAGGTGGAAAAGAAAGAACAAAAGGAAAAAAAGTTAGGGGGAAGAAGTAGGAGTAAAATAAAAAAGTAGAAAAGGTTAAAAAAAAGGTGAAAAAGTAGAAATAAAATGCAAAATATAAACTTAGGGACAGAGAGAGATAGATGATAAGTAAAAAAAGTAAGAAAAACTGTGAAAATAGGTAAAGATTGCACAGATCAATCAATCAATCAATCATCGTATTTATATAGCGCACTACACACCCAGAGGGTCTCAAGGCGCTGGGAGGGGGGGGGAATCTGCTACTGCTCGAACAACCAGGTCTTGAGTTGCTTCCTGAAGGCGAGGTGGTCCTGGGTCAGGCGGAGGTGGGTGGGGAGGGAGTTCCAAGTCTTGGCGGCGAGGTAGGAGAAGGATCGTCCCCCTGTGGTGGCTCTGCGGATGCGGGGGACAGCGGCGAGGGCGTGGCTGGTCGAACGGAGCTGGCGTTTGGGAGCGTAGAAGTTGAGGCGGCTGTTGAGGTATCCTGGTCCTTGGCTGTGTAGGGCTTTGTGTGCGTGGGTGAGGAGACGGAAGGTGATTCTCTTGTTGACCGGGAGCCAATGCAGATCTCTCAGGTGTCCGGAGATGTGGCTGCGACGGGGGATGTCCAGGATGAGTCGTGCTGAGGCGTTCTGGATCCGCTGGAGTCTCTTCTGGAGTTTGGCGGTGGTTCCGGCGTAGAGGGTGTTGCCGTAGTCCAGACGGCTGGTGACGAGGACCTGGGTGACCGTCTTCCTGGTCTCGGTGGGGATCCACCGGAAGATCTTACGTAGCATGCGCAGGATATTGAAGCATGACGAGGAGACGGCGTTGACTTGTCTCGTCATGGAGAGGGAGGAGTCCAGGATGAAGCCCAGGTTGTGTGCGTGGTCTGTTGGTTTGGGTGCGCTGCCTAGGGCGGGGGGCCACCAGGAGTCGTCCCAGGCGGAGGGTGAGGATCCCAGGATGAGGACTTCCGTCTTGTCCGAGTTCAGTTTCAGGCGGCTGTTCCTCATCCAATCGGCTACCTCTTTCATCCCTTCGTGAAGGTTGGCTCTGGCGGTGGCGGGGTCGTTGGTAAGGGAGAGGATCAGCTGGGTGTCGTCGGCGTAGGAGATGATGTTGAGGTTGTGCTGGCGTGCGATGTCTGCGAGGGGGCTCATGTAGATGTTGAAGAGGGTCGGACTGAGCGAGGAGCCTTGAGGGACGCCGCAGATGACTTCGGTGGCTTCAGATCTGAACGGGGGGAGGCGGACTCTCTGTGTTCTTCCAGCGAGGAAGGAGATGATCCACTCCAGTGCCTTCTCCTGTACTCCGACGTTGCTGAGGCGTTGTACTAGGGTACGATGGCAGACAGTGTCGAAGGCCGCGGAGAGGTCGAGGAGGATGAGGGCCGCTGTTTCTCCGTTGTCGAGCAGCGCTCGGATGTCATCGGTGGCTGCGATCAGGGCGGTCTCGGTGCTGTGGTTGGCCCGGAAGCCGGACTGCGAGGGGTCGAGGGATCCGTTCGTCTCGAGGAAGGCGGCCAGCTGCTTGTTAACGGTCTTCTCGATGACTTTTGCAGGAAACGGGAGCAGCGAGATGGGGCGGTAGTTCTTGAGGTCGGTGGGGTCAGCCGATGGCTTCTTGAGTAGAGCGCTGAGTTCGGCGTGCTTCCAGCTCTCCGGGAAGGTGGCGGTGTCGAAGGAGGTGTTGATGATGTCCCGTAGGTTTGGTGCGATGATAGCGTCGGCCTTGTTGAAGACTTGGTGAGGGCAGGGGTCGGTCGGAGATCCGGAGTATATATATATATATATATATATATATAAGGTGGATAGAAAACTAGGCCCAGAACCATAGCATAGAGTGTGAAAAACAAGATGGCCGCGCCCATCGCGACCACGTGGGTAAGTTCACGCGAACACGCACTTTGTCAGCGTGAACAAGTAGTTGTGTTCCCGAGCAAGACGTGCACCGCGCGAACACGTTATACGCGACCCGGAAGAGGAAATAGGGGACGCGAGCGGGCGGGACAATTGAAAAAACAAGATGGCCGCGCCCATAGCCCACCACATGGGTATGGTCGCACGCTACAATCCCCCGAACACGCAGACAGCGCCCCGAACACGCATAACGCGCTCCCGAGCAAGAAAACCGGCTCACGAATGGGACCAGCAAGCTACTACGCATGCTCGCGAAGCTCGCGTAGTGCGAGAACGTCTTCACGTAGCTTCGCGTAGTGCGACTACGCGTACTACGCCCAGGGTTAAACACACCACATCCAGAAGAGTGGTGTGATTGACGCTGAAGGCACAGCTGGCAAAGAGTTTGGGGACTTTGCTAAAGGGTTCCTCCCCTTTTGTGGCCCTATGGTCAATAGTTGCAGTCTTCGACATCTCACACGGGTGGTAGAGGCCACCATCAACGCAACTTCCGGTGTCCTCAGTAACATCACGGCCGAACTTCAAGCGGACCGCCTCATGACTTTATAGAACAGAATGGCTCTTGACATAATATGGCGGACCGTGGGGAAGTCTCCACATTGATCAGAACAAGCTGCTGTATATACATACCTCATAAAGCACCAACAGTCTATCAAGCAATACAGAGGCTGCATAAAATTGCTTCTGACATCCATCAGGATAAGGGTTCATGGTCCCTAACCGGCTGGTTTTGGAGCATGGTATCTCAGTGGGGATGGAAGAGAATGATTTTCATTGTAATCATTGCAGCCACATTTTACTCTTGTTGCCTTTGTGTTCAATGCATGCCCGCGCTGTGTGGGCTCTGTGCCACCACCTTGGCACCCAAACAAGTGAATTCACACCATCACAATGCCATGATGATGATCGAGAAAGAGGTCCAGGAGAAGATGGACATTGACCTAGACGACGACTGATTGTTGCCTCTGCATGGCAGAAGGAGGGACTGTTGAACTGTAATTAAAATGACCCACAAGACTCCATTTTGTGTTGCCATGCTCTCGGCCACCTGGTGAAGATTTGCTTTCCACGTCCCTGTTGAAACTTGCTCAACCCTCCCCGCTCCTTGTGGTCGAGCCGATTCCGAGAAGCTGCCTGTGTACCTCACCCCCCAGTTTTGCCAGAGACTCAGCCACATCCTGCCCACCGTTGGTGTGTGTGCTGTGGAGTAAAGCAGCAGTCTCCGTAGAATTGTCTTTGTACCATTCTGGGACCCTGTCCTTAGCTTGAGCTAATAAATACCTTACTTTCCTCCACGGCTGGTTGTCCTGGTCTCTTTGGTAATGTATGATTTAAGCAAGAAGAACCTGTAGATTCTAAGAGTCCCCTGCACCGCTGGCTTTGACTCTCCCAGTGGGGAGCGGTCTCCAAAAAGCCGGTTCTACAACACTGAAAGAAGAGAAGGAAATCCTGCCAACAAAGTGCTCCAGGACTGTACTTGCCTTCCACAATGCTGGCCCCACCTCCTGTGGGGCATCTGATGTTTCTGCCCTGCACTGTGAAAGGAAAGGAGAAGTCTGGTAAACAAAGTGCTCAGGAACTGGTTTGGACTAGGCACGGGCCCCTGTCCCCTCAGAGATCAAAGGATTTTGGGGTATAAATATTGGGACCCTGCTCCCAAGAAATTAGATCACTTTTGGACTACAAGAAGAAACCTTTACTGAGGAGAGGAACCTGAAGAAACTGAGGAGAGACTATTCCCAAGCTGAAGTGCTGCTTGGGGGATTGGCCTGCAATGGTTGCCTTACTGCCAAAGGAAGGAGAAAGGAACTTTGTGTACTTTGCTTTCAACTTGTGAAGTATCTCCAAGGGCTTGGAAAAGAGCTTGCCTCCTGCTGAAGTCCTGCTGTTTTGGGCCTTCTGAGGAACTGTGTGTCGCAAGGAGCTGGAAGCGCGACTCAACGAGAAAAAGCGTGTCGCCGTCGCTGTGCCTGCCGTCGCAACACTGGAGAAAGGAGGGTGTCGCCGCTGGAACTGTCGCACTGCACCTCATCGGAGAGAAGCGTGCCGCAATGAAGAGGAAGCGTGTCGCCATCGCTGCTGCTGCCGTCGCAACTCCAAAGAAGGAGGGTGGCGCCGCTGGAGCTGTCGCACTGCAGCGCATCAGGAGAAGAATCTCGCAACGAGGTCGCAGTGTGTCGCCATCGCTGTGCCTGCTGTCGCAACTCTGAAGGAGGGTGTCGCCGCTGGAACTGTCGCATTGTACCGCATCGACCAAGAGCACCTTGCAACCCGAGAAGCGCGTCGCCATCGGAGCTGCTGCCGTCGCATCTTGGATGTCGCCGCTGTAGTCCACGCATCAGACCGAGAACTTCTCGCATCCCCGAGAAGCATGCCGCATGTGGAAGATCTTCACATCTTTATTTCTTTGTATCTGAACTCTGCTGAATTTCCCATCGCTGCGACATTGCTTGTCATGGAAGCGCAACGCAACCTTGGGTATAGAGACGCAGAGTACAACCAAGATGGATCGCACACCGCTAGCCTCTCCTCCGGGTCGCCCCTTAGCACTCTGGTACATGTAGTGCATGTAGATGGATGAGTAAAAAGTAGTTCACCACAGTTGGTGCGAGTGGTTACTCGTTATTCCCAAGATCTCTGGACCCGAGACATGGCCCGGGTTTCGGGACAGTTTCCCTTGTCAGCAGAGCAGTGTTTGGGGTGGATGAGAAGGCCGTCAAGTAACCGTCACAGGCCCTGATGCCTCTCCGGCGCGCAGGTGCGTCTCCAAGAGCTCGTCAGCTCAAGGCTCACGGGAGCCGTTTAAGTACAACCAGGATGGATCGCACACCGCTAACCTCTCCTCCGGGTCTCCCCTTAGCACTCTGGTACATGTAGTGCATGTAGATGGACGAGTAAAAAGTAGTTCACCACAGTTGGTGCGAGTGGTTACTCGTTATCCCCAAGATCTCTGGACCCGAGACATGGCCCGGGTTTCGGGACAGTTTCCCTCATCAGCAGAGCAGTGTTTGGGGTGGATGAGAAGGCCGCCAAGTAACCGTCACAGGCCCTGATGCCTCTCCGGCGCGCAGGTGCGTCTCCAAGAGCTCGTCAGCTCAAGGCTCACGGGAGCAGTTTAAGTACAACCAAGATGGATCGCACACCGCTAGCCTCTCCTCCGGGTCGCCCCTTAGCACTCTGGTACATGTAGTGCATGTAGATGGACGAGTAAAAAGTAGTTCACCACAGTTGGTGCGAGTGGTTACTCGTTATCCCCAAGATCTCTGGTCCCGACACATGGCCCGGGTTTCGGGACAGTTTCCCTCGTCAGCAGAGCAGTGTTTGGGGTGGATGAGAAGGCCGCCAAGTAACCGTCACAGGCCCTGATGCCTCTCCGGCGCGCAGGTGCGTCTCCAAGAGCTCGTCAGCTCAAGGCTCACGGGAGCCGTTTAAGTACAACCAAGATGGATCGCACACCGCTAACCTCTCCTGCTGATGAGCGTTAATGAACGCGAAACACGTGTCCAGGGATGGCAAGCACACCAGTGAAAACCCTCAAGACTCTAAACTCGGGTGGAAGCGCACCCGCTGATACCGACCACATCGACCATCATGCACCGGGGTAACACGCTGATGGGACGAGCAGTGTGCGACCTCATTCGGACTTACTATTTATACAGGCTCCCTTGAGCCGGTGGAGGTGACGACCTCGAGACAACGCACCTGCGCGCCTTAAGAGGTATCTGGACCTACGAATATTTTCGGCAGCCCACGCAGCAGCCCCGTGCACACGCCTAATCCCTGCTGATGAGCGTTAATGAACGTGAAACACGTGTCCAGGGATGGCAAGCACACCAGTGAAAACCCTCAAGACTCTAAACTCGGGTAGAAGCGCACCCGCTGACACCGACCACATCGACCATCATGCTCCGGGGTAACACGCTGATGGGACGAGCAGTGTGCGACCTCATTCGGACTTACCCTTCATAGAGACGCAGAGTGTCGCATCTAAGAACTGAACTGAACTAAGCTTAAATCTACCATCTTAAAGTAATCATAGTGTGTATTTTTGTTGTTTATGGTCTTGTGGTAACTATATAAAGTATACTTATTTTTTATACAAAACCTGTGTGGTGTCCATTTGTAGTGTTGTCATTGGCTTACTGTAAGTGGTCACAACTGCTTAACTTACAACGCCTCTGAAGTAAAGCCTTGACTGCTCTTGCTATGCTACCTAGAGGGTGAGCAGGGGTTATTTTTGGAGTGTAATCCCCCTTATCCTGACTAGAGGAGAGGGTCCCTATTTGTCACAAGTACCTACCTGTGCCAACTAGAGTCCCCCAAATCTAACAGAGTGTGAGACCCCTCTCCCCTCCCCCTCCCCATTGATGGTATGTAGGACCCCCTCCCCCCCTCCTCCACCCCCACTGATGGTGTGTGAGACCCCTCTCCTCTCCCCCTCCCCATTGATGGTGTGTAAGCCCCCCCTCCCCTCTCTCCTGCTCATTGACGGTGCGTGAGCCCCCCCTCCCCTCTCTCCTGCTCATTGACGGTGCGTGAGCCCCCCCTCCCCTCTCTCCTGCTCATTGACGGTGCGTGAGCACCCCCTCCCTCCCCCCATTGATGGTGCGTGAGACCCCCTCTCACCCTCTCACCTCTCTCCTCTTCACTGATGGTGTGTAAGCCCCCCCTCCCCTCTCTCCTGCTCATTGACGGTGCGTGAGCCCCCCCTCCCCCCCCCCATTGATGGTGCGTGAGACCCCCTCTCACCTCTCTCCTCTCCACTGATGGTGTGTAAGCCCCCCCTCCCCCTCCCCTCTCTCCTGCTCATTGACGGTGCGTGAGCCCCCCCTCTCCCCCCCATTGATGGTGCGTGAGACCCCCTCTCACCCTCTCACCTCTCCACTGATGGTGTGTATGCCCCCCCTCCCCCTCCCCTCTCCTGCTCATTGATGGTGCGTGAGACACCCCCCCCATTGATGGTGTGTGAGACCCCCCTCCCCCTCCCCTCTCTCCTGCTCATTGACGGTGCGTGAGCCCCCCCTCCCTCCCCCATTGACGGTGCGTGAGCCCCCCCCTCCCTCCCCCCCATTGATGGTGCGTGAGACCCCCTCTCACCTCTCTCCTCTCCACTGATGGTGTGTATGCCCCCCCCTCCCCCTCCCCTCTCTCCTGCTCATTGACGGTGCGTGAGCCCCCCTCTCCCCCCCCCCATTGATGCTGCGCCCGGCGCTCGTCCCCCGCATACAGAGCAGTTCATCAGGATTCTGCCCGCGCTCCGCGCGCAGCCTCTGCATGCCAATCCAGCCTCCGACACGCACCCACTCCCGCACCGAGGACCAGCAGCCCCCGCGCCCCCACCCCCCCCTCCCCCCCTCCAGGAACCCCAGCACCGAGCACGGAGGCGACGAGAGGCGCCGCAAGAGGGAGCGAGGAGACCGGGAGAAGAGCGGGGACCCCCACCCTCCGCCGCCGCACCCCACGGATGCTGCGGGCCTGC
The DNA here is from genome assembly GCF_964261635.1 of Lissotriton helveticus. Lineage (NCBI taxonomy): Eukaryota > Metazoa > Chordata > Amphibia > Caudata > Salamandridae > Lissotriton > Lissotriton helveticus. The sequence continues at coordinate 39,526,186 of NC_136068.1, forward strand.
TGAGCTCCGCGGACCCCGCACCGGCGACGTGGCACCGGCCGCACATCCCCCAGGGTCCCTGCACCCGGACCGGCGACGTGGCACCGGCCGCACATCCCCAGGGTCCCTGCACCCGGACCGGCGGCGTGGCACCGGCCGCACAGCTCCCAGGGGGTCCCTGCACCGGACCGGCGGCGTGGCACCCGCCGCACATCCCCAGGGGTGACGGTGCGCCCGGGCAGGAGCCCTCTGTGAGCCCACCTGAGCCCTGCGGGGGGCTGCCGAGCCCCCACCTGCCCGCCGCTTCAATCTGCTGCATTCACTCCTAGGATTGGCCGCTGCTGGACACTTCAAGTTTTCCTTTTTCGTGGTTTTTTTTCCTCCCTTTTTTTCACTCTTGGATTGGGTCTCTGTCTCCACCCTATTTTTGCGCTTGGGTAGCGCCCTGAAGAAGGTGCTTCTTTCTGCAGAGGAAAGGATGCGTGCATGTATTATTCCCCCGGCCCCACGGCCGTGTCCCCCCCTCCGCTCTCTCCGTCGGTAGCATCAAGAGTGGACCCCGGGGCTCCTCGTTCCATCAGCGCCATCACCACCCTGCCCCGGGGGCTCCTCTAGCCCCCACCTGGGCATCAGTGCCATAAAATGCACCGGATCCACCACGCGCGGATCCAGTGACCCCCGTAGCACCCCCTCTATCGTCGGTCCACGGGGGCGCGGTGCTGACCACGTTCACACCACCCACCGGGAGGGTGCCTACCCAGGTGGCAGCTCCTAGAATCTGCTCTAGGCGCCAGTGGCGTGAGGGCGTCGGGCGCAGGTATGGCGGGCTGGGGGGAGTGGACATCTGCAGGTGAGGCGGGCCCCTTTAAGAGGGGCAACTGAGGCCTTTGGGGTCTTTGAGGCGAGGAAAGGCGAGGGTTTGACGCACAGACACTACCGGGTCTATAGGGAGTGAATAGGACACGGGGGACCCTTCGAGTCCCCCCGAAGGTGGAGGCCGAAGTGTGAGGTCCCCAGAGATCTGTTTCTGGTGTGGCCCCCGGGGAGAGGCTCTTAAAGGGTCGCCCTGGGTGTGGGAGGGCGGACTGGGAGGTGAGGCCTCGGGGGACGGCTGGAAACAGAGGAGACGGTGAATGCGTAAAGGCGCACAAGGCCTTTTGGGGGGCGCAGACCTGGGGACGAGGAGATCAAGAAGCTGTGAGAGTTGGGGGCAGAGGGGGGCACTGGGGTCCGGAAGGAAGCAAAGCCTTCGGGGGAGGCCTTGTAGGGGCGCCGCAGGCGTCTTACAGGAACCTCAGATTCAGAAAGAGGGGGACGTTTCTGTGGTAGCGGCCTTTTCTTGGGGTGAGAGGGCGACAGACCCTTTCGGAGTCAGGGGGTGTCCTAAAGGATGAGCTTCTGCACCCCAACATATCTCAGAGAGTGCCCTGTGTCCTCCCTGGCATTGCATTAAGGATTATCCGCAGCTATTAAATATAGTGTTTTAATGCCCCCAGCTCCCCCGCCACAGCTGGAGTGAGCTATGGAATTGCCCCCGGGACCCGACACCCGCCACGGCTGGAAGCCCTGAAACTCTGCTAAGAGGAGGGCCGCCCCTCGCCGGGTGGAGAGGCCCTCTGCCCCATTCCAAGGCTAGGGGACCCCCTCCCGGTGCTTGCTAGCTCCGGGTGGGGGCTGGTGGTGGCACGGGGCATGAGAGAGAGAGAGAGGGTGGGCTGATGGGGGGTGGGCAGCCAGCGGGGTTCCTCTTCCCTATCTGCTTCTTGAACCCACAGGAGCCCGGTTCCCGTGATTTAATTTTTTAATCTCACCATTGGATACATTTCACCCTTTCCAACTTTTTCTTGCGAGTGACCCCGGACGCCTGTGAGCAGCAGCGACTTGTTTTTCAAACAGACCAGCATTGCCCGTGGGGACCCCCAGGATGTATATAACGCGCCCCCCTGGGCCAGCTCAATGGTACTCATTTCATGCACTCCGAATGATGAAAGGCTGAGCCTGCAATGCCTGGATTCACATCTGTGCAGCTGGCGCACAGGCCACTGAGCTAGCGAACCATCGGATCTTACAGCGGCTGTGAGCAGCAGACACTCCCGGAGGGTGTTTGCGCCCCCAGGAGAGGGGGTCACTGTGCCAGCACCTGTGGACGCACCGCCCACCCCAGGACCCTGGAGAGCGCCCTCTGCTGGAGCCAGGAGGCGGCGCGGGGGGCAGGGCCTCCCGGAAACTTCTCGCATTCGGTAAGTGACTCTCTCCAGCGCTTCGAAGTGTCTCTGTGCTGGTGTCATTCATGCGCTCAGCTGTGGTCTGTGGATGGGGGAGGGGCGATGGCCACCCCACACACCTGCAGCACACTGTATGATGTACCCCCCCCCCCACCCCACACACACACACACATGCTGCGCGTCTCATCTGAACCTGGCTCTGCATTATAGAACATTTTATTCTCCATGACTATGGAAGTGCCTTCCTGTTATGTTCTTGTGGTTGGAGTGTTTGCCATTTATTGCAGTATTATAATTCTACCTGTGTTTGGTCTCTTTTGTAACATGCACACGTCACTTTTTTCTTGTAACAAACTGATTGCTACCTCTTACATTTTGTTTGCTTTAGAGACTTGCACAAGTGACACCATTGCCTACGTAACGTTTGTTCTTGTGCTCGAGTGTCTGCCATATATTGCAGTATTATACTTCTACTGGTATTTTGTACCCTTGTGTAACCTGCACACACGTCACTTTTTCCTCCTGTAATGCACCGTTTGCTATCTCTTGTATTTTGTTTGATCACAGTTGACACTTTTGTCTCATGCAAGGTAACGGTTGCTTTTGTAATTTGTTCACTTGTAATTTTCTCCTCTTGTATCAGTTCTGTTCCTATCGTGAAGCGCTCTGACACCTGCGGGTAAAATCCGCGCTATATAAAAACGCATAAATAGGTAAATAAAATAAATAAATAAAAAACAGGGGAGAGTGCCCACCATAGGCACCGGGAGCCCCTCTCCCCTGCTGCCCCTGTTATGGGGTCACTCGGGGTCTCAGCCCAGAGAGTGGGCCACTCTCTGAATGACAGATTTATAGGGGCTGGGTGGGGGCGGCTTCCGCTGACCCCGGAGTCTCAGCCCAGGGAGTGGTTCAATGCCTGAACGACAGGTTTATAGGGGTGGGTGAGGGAGGGAAGGGGTTCTGCCCACCCTTCCCGTGTGAGCGATGCCCCCCCCGCCCCCCCCCCCCCCCCCATCTGCACAGTTCACCCTGGCCCTCTTCCCTGCCTCTCCGTGTGTACGTGGTTACATGTGGGTGCACGTGGGTGCGCGTGCCTGGGTCTGTCTGTGTGTCTGGATCTGTATTTGTGTGTGTGTGCGCGCGCGTGTGGGTCTATGTTTCCTGGCGTGCGTCTGTGCGTCTGTCTGATGGTGTGTGTCTGTCAGTCTGTGTGTGTGATTGTATGTGCGTGCCGTGTGTGGATGAGTGTGTTGCATGGTGTGTCTCTGGATCTGAGTCTGTGAGTCTGTGTATGTTTGTGCCTGCGTGAGCCTCTATGCTCGTGTGTGCCCGCGGTCAATTTTGAGGACTTGTCTGTGTGTCCGTTTGTGCTTGTATGTTTTGATATTTGCATAAGTGCTTGTGTAGCTGTATATTTCTTGGTGTGTGTATGTGCACACATAAGACCACATGGAGTTGTTTATAATAGGATATGCCTGTAAGTTGGCAGGTGCATGTTTGCGAGCGCACGTATGGGTGTGTGTCAGTGTGACTATGTACACATGTGTCGTGTGGTTGTATGTCTCTATATTTGTTTATACTTGCGCATGGACCTATTTCTTCGTCTGTCCATGGTGGTGTCTTCGTGTATTGTGTATGTGTTTAGGGGTGTGTCTGTGTATTGGTACAACTTCGTGTACATTGTGTAAAATGGTGTTTGTGCCTGTAAATCTGGGTTGACAACAGTAATGTGTATGTGTGTGGGTGTATGTGTGCTTGTTGTCATTCACTGTATTTGTGGCCTTCCATTCCATGTGTACTTTTCTGCCTGTGTGTCTTGTGCCTGGAGTTTCTTGTCTGTTTTTGTGTCTAAAGCCTGTGTCTGTTTGTGTCTATCCACGTATGAAGTATGTCTGCGTGCCTGTACTCGTGTGGCAGTGCCTACGCATGTGGGTGTACAGGTGTGTTTGTGTGTGTATGTGGTCACGTGTCTGCGTGTATGTAATGCCGTGTCTGTGTATGTGTTTCTGTGTGAGCCCATGGTCACGTGTCTGCGTGCCTCTGTACATGTTTGTGAGTTCATTTGGCCGTGTAGCTGTGTGTATAAGCCAGCTAATGCGCGTGTGTCTGTTTGCGTCACGCGTGTTTTCTTTGCGTGCCTGGGTATGCATCTCTGAATGTATGCACATGTGTGTCTGTGGCAGCTTGCCCATGAGTGCATGGGTGTGTCTGTGTGCATCTGTAGGACTGAGGTTGCTGTTGTATGTGCGTGTGACGTCTGCTGTGCGTGACTGGTGAATAGAACAGACCGGGGGAGGGGTGACGCCTATCCCTCCTTTATCGATAGGGGCTGCCCCTCCTCCATTGATCTGACCCTTCTACCGCCCCCCGCCTCTTCAGTCACACCTTTGAGGCTAGCCTGGAATCCTTTTAGGGATCAGAACCCCATAACGCCAGAGCTGGCCTGGGGTCAGATATGGGGGGGCAGGGAAGCAAGGCCTGCCTGACTGCACCCTTAGCACCGAGGAGCAGGGTAGGAGGGGCCAGGGGGACAGGAGGGGACAGGGGGACAGGAGGATACAGGGGGACAGGAGGGGACAGGGGGACAGGGGGGGACAGGGGGACAGGAGGGGAAAGGGGGACAGGAGGGGACAGGGGGACAGGAGGATACAGGGGGACAGGAGGGGACAGGAGGACAGAAGGGGACAGGAGGGGACAGGGGGACAGGAGGGGACAAGGGTATAGGAGGGGACAGGGGGGACAGGGGTACAGGAGGGGACAGGGGGACAGGAGGGGACAGGGGGACAGGAGGGGACAGGGGGATTCTGGAGGCATTAAACACTATCTCAATATTAGGAGTTACAGGAGACACTGCCCTGTGCTTAGAACATGTCACGCAGGATGGGGTGGTTCTGGACAGATCGCCACAAATATTTTGACCCCTGGCACACACAGGAATAACAGAGAAGGCAGGAGGTTTCATGGTGGCCGCTCCTGGACCCATAGACATCTGATGGCCGCCCTGAAGCAGCAGCCAGGGAGGAGGCAAGATTAGGGCGTGGAGGGAAGGGTACAAACAAGCATTGCACCCGAAAAAAAGAAGATGAGAGACCAGGCCTGGGGGGTTTCCTTCCGCCTGGTGTCACAGCCAAGTGTGCCACTTTCTGGGAGATACAAATAGACCTTTCTTCACAGGATCCGTCAATTCTACAGTGGACTGCACCATCGCGCCTGATAAAGGGGTCACCCATTTTGAGGGGTGTATAGTGGGAGGGGCGTGGAGGACTCTGATACCTCCTGGGTGCCAGGGAGTGACACCCCACTGTTGAGCTTTACTTTGGAAGAAGTGTCTAAAGCACAGGGACTCACAGACATTTTCCCAGGGGCCACACATTTGGGCTGTGATGTGACCGTGGTCGCATTGATACTATCAAGGTGGCAGTCGGGGTTAGGGGAGGAGTTTGTGATAAGGTGGGTGTAAAGGTAGCAGGGTGTATGCATCTAGTGTCTGAATTGCACAATGTGAAACCAAAAACTTGGGATGAATCCTGGCTTCTCCGCCTAACCAAACCGTGTGATCCTAGGCAGTTGTTCTGTTTCACTTTCCCTCCTTTTTCTTCATTAGCACGTAGGGACGTCGACATACATGACGTCAGGATGTGTCATCTGCAAAGCCGTCTCCAGTGTAAATAAACTATATGTTGTTCGTGTATGATAGAAGCCCCAGGCACACACAAAAAACGTGCAGACAACTGACCTGCCTGTTCCTACACTATTGGCATTGTGATCAGGGTGTAGGGAAGAATTACTGTTTCTCAATTCATGTTTGAAAATTATCACTTTAAAAAAAATGCACTGATAATCCGATGTACTAAGGTGAAACGGTTCTGCATGTTAATGAATTATTAACAGACTTTATCTTAGGTTTACTGCAAGATTTTTTTATAAATGATGGTGTTCCTAAAGCTAAGTGGTTTATGACACCCAGCTTACTTCCTTTCTTTAATTTCAATTAACCTTTAAATAAACGCTTGCCGGTTTATTTAACATATTAGTGCTGAGTCGTAAACATGAGTCCAGCGCTGCTCTTGACCCGGGGCCGCGTGTCAACGTCAGGAGGGCCACATGGGGCCATGGCCGGACTGGCCATAGCAGGCACCGGGCAATTCCCCGGTGCGCCGCAAGGGTGGGGGCCGGTTTTGGGCCCCTGAGGGCCGTTTTCGTTACCGGGCCGTTTTAGCTGCATAGCTGCAAAATCGGCCCTGTACCAAAATTGGCTGAAAACCAGCCCCGGCAAAGAGCTCGGTGGCACCTCCAGCCCCCCCCCCCCAGTGGGGAGCGAGGGGCCGGCCGAGCACTTTGCCAGGGCCGATTATGGTTCCCAGTCCGGCCCTGCATGCGGCCCTGTGCCGTACTTTGAGTATCACTGGAATAAAGCTATCCCTGCCACGGCCGGAGGAGAGTGCCTGGCCCGGAGGGGGTCCTCCCAGATCTTTATAAAGCCGACCCTCTAACATGGGCCAAGATTTTGACCCACATTTCTAATGCAGCCTGTAAACAGGGTTTTCCTTCTACCTGGTCCACTGGCATTATTTGAGCAGTTTTTAATGTAGGGGCAAGGGATGATCCATCTTTTTATTGTCCCACTAGCTTACCCGTCGTGCGGTGCTGCGATCTCAGAAGAAAGGAAATTTAAGGAAACTCGTTGTGATAACATTCAATTTACATTGTGTCATTTTTATTGAAACTTATTCATTTTAATATAGAAAACATTTCAAAGTGTTGTTTTAATTCTGTTTTTTTATTCGAGTGCTTGTGGATACACGATATTTTTTGTTTTTCCGTCTGGTGCGTAGACGAATAAATCAGAAGGTTTTCCGACGCGTGAGCCGGCCACATACAGTTGTCCATGTGAGAAGCACGGATTCTCCAAATCTGGTCCACACACTTGCAGCGATTGTCCTTGTGCTTTGTTAATGGTCATTGCAAAAGCGAGTCGCACCGGAAACTGTAAACGTTCAGTATTGGAAAGATTATGAGGGCCCTGGGGTGCTGGGGGGGGCCGATATTTAACACATTTTTCTTTTTTTTTGCCAGAAACCTTCACGGGAGTGTATTCAACAACTTTTAACATTTTTTTTAAATGTATTTTAAAAAAAATTTTTTAGCCAGAAATCTTCGCGGGAGTGTACTCAACAACTTCCCAAAGTTTCATGCCGATCGGATGAACGGTGTAGTAATGCATAAAGGACAAACGGACATTATTTTGGTTTTTATATATATAGATTTCATGTTTAGATTCAGATGCAATACTGATGGGGAAGTCGTTCTGGAGCGTTTAACCTCCTGGCGCGATAACATCAATGTAATATCTGAGCTACAATATGGCTTTAGGCAGCAGAGAGGGACACTGGACCAGTGTGTCACTTTACATCCGATTGTGGGTAAATGTACTATAGACACAGGAGTGGCCTGCACATGGCGTTTATGGATCCCACCTCGGCGTTCGACTGAGTCAATAGATCTAAGCTGTGGTCTCCTCTGGATCTGGCATGGAAACTGAGTTAGTGGCCTTTCTACACAGCTCTCACTCCAACCTCTCATCCTCAGTGAGATATGATGAGAATAGCAGCTTGACTGTCCCCTGGGGTACAGAGGGGTGTAAGGCAGGGGTGCGTTTTAGCACCACTGCTATTTGCCATGTGCATTAATCATTTGGGGGAGGTTTTATCAGAGGCTTGCAGGGCAATTCCCAGGGCGAGTTCAAAATGTATTCCAGCCTTGTTATATGCAGATGATGCGGCCCTGATTGCACGGACCGCTGTGGGTCTTCCTCATCTCCTGAATGCCGTTACTGATTTGATGGATTCCCTAGACCTGTCAATCAACTATACTGAATTACACACATTGACGATTGGCGGTCGGAAGGTTGTTGGGACCAAGTTTTTTGGTAAAGGGGTTGAACATAGGGTACTCTTTGATAATACAGGGTTCTGGATTGCAAAAATATCCCTTAAAACAATATTTTATTGCGGGCAGTAGATGCAACAAATGATTTTACCTAAAGACTTGGGGCCAAACCGGTCCAAACCCTAGTAAAAGTGTATTGAGATAAATGTATCCTAATGGAAAGGTATGTATGTGATGTTTCGGGGTACAAAGACGTTGGAGCGCTTCAGGTAGTTGAAATTACATTTTTGCGTAGACTCCTTGCTGATCCTGCCAGCGCTCCCTCGTTTGTGGATCACAAAGACGTTGGACTAGGATATATCTCATCGCCCTGGCACGCATCATGCGATGGCTAAGAACTTGGTCCACCCTCACCCTTCATCTAAATCAATTGGTGATTGAGGATTACAGATCACTTGTAGGCACACTGGATATCCCATAGCTTGGTTCCGTAAAGCACATGTTGGAGAGTGTGGGTTGTATATATTTGTTCACCAGTTCTAGACCACTACAGCCAAGGGAGATGCAGAACCTAAGTAGCTTGGGGATGATGTACTACTTTTGGTATTCACAGAAGACATTTAGTAGTAGTAAAGTTAGGATTTTGTCTTCAGTTAGGATTTTGTCCTAAGACCAAAACTTAAGACAAACTTAGGTTTAACTTACGTTTAACTTTTAAGACAAAATCCTAATTTAAGATAAAATCCTAACTCTAGACAAAATTCTAATTTAAGACAAAATCCTAATTTAAGACAAAATCCTAATTTAAGACAAAAACCTAACTTAAGACAACATTCTAACTTTACTACTAATAAATGTCTTCTGTGAATGCCAAAAGTAGTAAATTCAGGATTTTGTCTCAGATTAGTTTTGTGAATCGGACCCCTTGTTTTTATCTAGGTGGCAATGTGAAAGAGCGGAAAGGGAACTTTTTAAACCCAACATTAAGCAGTATATTTTGCTAAAAACGTGCTCGCTCAAGGAACATTAGTTATCAATAGTACACAATATCCACCTTTATTTCCTACTGACGAGGTTCAGGTTTAATACAATACACTGTTTTTAAGCCGTCTCCAAAATATTCCACAAAGTGGGAAATTTAAAGCTGTGTCCTTCTGATAATTTTTCGGAGCAGGACACTATGCATTTTTGATTTTTAACGCACATTAACGCACAGATTTATTCGCCAGCTGGTAAGAAATAACTAATTTATACAAGTGAGGACCAGCCTTGCCGTATCTACAAATGCTCTCTTCCTCCTTAGTCCACTTTGGTGTCGCAAGCTTCATGTCTGGTGCCCTTAGACTCAAGAAAACATTATTCATCAATTATAGAGGGTTTTCGTCTAATTATGCTGCTGATTTTATTGTTTTTAACAAGTTTACTGTGATATTTTATTAAATTTTTATGGATAGCCCCACAAAGGGTCAGGACTGGGGATAGTTTTGTGACTGCACTTTCTGTTCTGGTACTGTAATGATGCATTTGCACTTTAAATTTATGTTGACATGACAAGATTTATGGTTGATCGGAGGTCCGAGTATCTCTTGCTAACATAGCGGACCCACATTTTGAGGTTTTTGTTGTTAGGTTTTTGCTGGATGAGCCATTCATATTTGTTCTATGCAACCATCATTTTAGCCTTGTTTTTAATTAAGATTTGCACAGTATTAGTTTGCTTTCTTTAACATTAATTGTTAGTTTGATTGTAAGTAATAAATACAAAAAACCTTTCTTGTCAAAACCAGCAGGGACCCTTTAAAAAATGTGCTAAGGCGTTTTGCGATGGGTGGTTCATGGAATTGCGTGTTGTAAAATGTGTATTCAGTGTCAGAGCTTGTTTTAGGTGTAGGTGTAAAGCAAGCATATCACATTTTATTTGTGCTTTACTTGAGTTTTTATGGTCTATATTGGCCGAATAAAGAGATGTTCGATTTAATTCAATTGATTGTTGAATAATTATGTGTATGTATGTGTCTCTGTACCTCCGGTTGTATCTCTCAATATGACTGTATACCTGGTGTGTATGTCTGCAAATATATTTGAGTCTGTGTATGTATATCTGTATGTGTTTGCTTGGATACATACATGTTTATGTGTCTGCGTAAGTGCGCATGTTCTTGTGTATAGGTTTGTGGCTGTATAGGTATAGGTCCATGTGTGCTTGTTTCTGGGTGTCTGCTCGTTTGCATGTGTTCCTTTGTGTTTAGCAATATGTGTATGTATGTCTTTGTGTATGAGTACGTGGTTGTGTATTTGCTGTTCTATATGTGCCAGGAATGGTGTGTCCGTATGACAGCATGTGGATGTTTGTGTCTGTGTGCGCATGTGACCAAGTTTGTTTGTGTCTGTTTGTTCATGTCTATTTGTGTACTTATAGTTTTGTGCGTGTATGTTTGTGCTATGGTGATATGATTTTGTCCCTACATGTGGATGGTTGTATAAAAGTGTGTATATATGTTACCTACTTGCGGTCGCTAGCAAATAGTTATATTTAGGATCTAGTTTCTATAGGAAAAGCATTTTTTGACTTGGCTGTAACTTTGGCGTCATTTGACCAATCTGCATGACATTTTCCCAAAAAAGAGTCAAGGTGGGTTCTATAGTTATGGAAAGTTTAGGGGTGATCCGTGCAGTGGAGACTGAGCATTTGGGACGCAAATTAAGATTGCATTTGTAATGTTAATTCCCATGGGAACCTTTAGCCACTCCTATAACCCGAACCGCTGAACAGACTTACACCAAACTTGGCAGGGAGGGAGATGTCAGTTTAAGTAAGTGCCTTTTGCTTATTTGGTGTAAATCCATTCAGTAGTTATTGAGAAATATACATTTAAATTATAGTGATATTTCTGGCCACAGATGTTTCTCAGTGGTTTTGCAATGAATCATTAATGCTTGTGCCAACAGGAATGCTCTGATTGGCTGAAAGCAACCTGAACAGAAAGTTGTGGCCACTATTTTATCTATCGGGAACGGTTCCCGGGGCTGAAAATGTGTCAGAAAGACAACATAATGGGTCAGGGTGGAGATACTCTGACCCCATGGTTGAGAAATGGGGGTGTTAGTGATGCAAATGATGTGTCCAAAATTGAGTTTTTTAATCACACGCGCTATTCGCAATGTCGCTGCAACCGTCAGCGTGCCCCCCATGTATTATCGCAGGGACATCGCGACTATCGACGTCATTGAGAATATTGGTGTAAATATAAAAAAATATATTATTGAATCATTAGTACTTATTGTTATAGAGATATTGAGATTTTGATAAATGTTTTTATAGAGTTATTTAGATAGTAAGTTATTTTCGGTGATGGTTAGAATTAATTGTATAGTTATCATTTTTGAATGAGGTGGTGGCTATTAAATTCCTGCTTTTGTTTTCTGTTTTCGCGACATGTCTTTTACTGTAGAATGTGTGTATATATGTATTTTAGACTTTATGGAAAAGGCGTGATTGTCTACTATAATACTATAATAGCGAACACCAATAGTGAAACTTGTTCACAATACCTCTATATATATGTTTTAGAGTTGTTAAAAAACACACAGTATCCTTGATTACTGACTATTTTCAGTTTCCACGATGATAGTGTTTGAAGACAATTTTTCTGGAAAACTCACTACAAAATATGAGTTTGAAAAGTACACTAATGCAGCTCCACTGTAAAATATACTGTAGAATATTCCCAAATCATTCTCACTGCAATGCCAACCACATCCACCAAATGGGGGAGAGTGCAGGTCGGGGAGTGTGAGACTTACTTGAGTAAAGGTAAATCCTGAACAATAAACTAGATTCAGATGCCTCAGACCGCGTGTCGGTTTCATGAAATTTTAATGGCTGTAAATACTGTAGAATATGTCTATATATATGTTTTTACACTTTTTGCAAACCATGCGCTCTTCGCATCTACCGACGTCATTCCGGTGACATTGGTAGTCACAAATAAATATATATATATATTTTGTAAAGGTGGCTTTCTTCTACATTGACCACAGAAAGAAAAGTTAAAACAATATTTTTCTAAATATTTAGACTTAAACTTTATTTAAAAAAAATTCTTTAGTTGTATTTTTCATTATATGAAATACATTTATTGATAACAGATTCTCCACAGTAAACGCAACAATGTTGTGCCGACTTACAAAATTGTTAATAATAAAAACAAATATGAATGTACTTTCTGATAAACACATATGCAATCAACAAATGAGTGGTGTATAATATAAATATAATACACAATATCCAATTATGGAAAGAAAGTACGACAATCTTAGAGGTTCACTTAAAAAAAATGGATGTTACGATTAGAAAAAGAATTTTAAAAAACCTTAGAAACTGAAAAAAACAATGGTTACAGGGATATTATAGTTAACAATTAGTATTAAAAAAACGTAGAAATTCACTGAAAAAAACTAAGGTTACAGGGACGTTGTAGTTAGGAAATAGAATTTTAAAAAACCTTAGAAATTCATGTGGGAGGGGCTGGAGTGGTGAAGGAGGGTGTATCCGAGAGTGTTGGAGAGTGCTCCTCACTTGGTGTGAGAGGGGCTGGGGTGGTGAAGGAGGGTGTCTTAGAGTCTTTATCACTTGGTGTGTGAGGGGCTTGGTTTGGAGAAGGAGGGCATTTACTGCTTTATAATTCACAGACATGAATAGTTCACTTATGTGTGAGTAATTCTTTGGATGGGTTTTCAGTAGGTTCTTTGTGAATGAAGCACACTTTGTGTCATGTTGTGTCCTTGTGTCTTCGTGTACATGTCTCTTTGATGTAGTGGCTTGAAGTAGTGCAGCTTAGTTACCTTGTGAAATGAGACATTGGGACCTTGCTCTCAGTTTGACTGTGATTCTCTTGATGCTGTGTTTGTTAGACAACATAAACATCAAAACTGAGCACTATGACTCTAAGCACACCACCAAGAGGTGTTTGCCTTAGTCCTGATAGCTCACAGTGCACCATCTGTACCCCTAACTAGGTACGGTAGAAGATGGAATGTGCAACCTGAGAACATGACAACTCCGACTCCGCAAGGAAATTGGGGTAACAGATCTAGAACCTTTTCGTTTGGTTACTCATGCATACCCAAAGAGATACAACAGAAATACTCAGAAAGGTGTTTCAATATTTATTGAAGCATTGTGATACTTGTATAAATAATGTATGCTGCAATAATCAATAGAAGGAAAGTGAATAACATGATCAGCATTACGAGAACGGTAAATAAGATAAACAGTTTAACCATTGTGCTGTTACAGAAAATATATGCTTGCATATAAGTACTGTATTATATTGTACTCCTACCTAGTGCTTCCTACGGTTCCTAGAGTAGGTGAATCTGCCAGAATCCCTGTAGGGTGATCGAACTTCCCTGTTACTTTTAGAGCAAGTGTCATCAAGTCTTGGTGGAGAGATGCTCTTCATCCCTCAAAGAAGGTAAACAGGAATTAGCTGAGTTGGAATTCTGGCATGTGGTGACCTCATAGTGTCAACGAAATGCTCCTCTGCCTAAACAAGGTAGTGATGTTGTTTATATAATAAACATCACCCATGTTGCCATGCCGAAGTCCCATTCAGGCTATCATTATCGATTGTACCCTGACAAATTAGTCACCGAGTGAACAACAATAAAAAACATTGTTTTGCACAGTGCACTTCACTTTTGTACAGAATATTCAAGGTTCTGATAATGTGCCTATGAAGAGTTGTAAATGTAAACAAAGTTATTTTGTGGCAGAATATCTGTGCAAGCGCTCAAGCAAAAAGCGTGTCAAGTGTCAAAGTTCAAGAAAAGATTTTAAGTTTAAAAGTGAGCATGCAAAATGGTGGTGTTCCTGCCCGGGCCTAAATGTGACCACATGACAAGGGCGGTTGTCCTCCGCTATGAGGTAGTTCTTTGTTGGTCTTCAATGCTCTCAGGCCCTTGGAATGCCCTCTTTTGTTGAAAGACTACCCAGGTGTGTGCTGTGGTTGCTGTTCTTCGGTGGCTGTGGATGGCGTGCCATGGTGTTTCATAATGCCCCCTTGAGTTACCAAGGGTGCTTAGGGTGGTTGTCCTCTGCCATGGGTCGGCTGCTTGTTGGGCCCCGATACCCTAAGGCTCTTAGGGGCATATTACCAAGGCAGGCGAAATGAAATTATCACCGCTTTTGCGGTCGTTTTCGGCCGCAAAGCGGTGATAATTTCATCGCCCTATTAGCAAGCTGTCGCTAACAGCAGTTAGAAACAGCTTTTAGGTGATAGTGACCGATTTGAGGCCCGCTTTGCATGTCAGCGATATTTATCGCTAATGACATGCAAAGTGGACGTACCCGACCTGTTAGCGACTGAAAGCAGTCACTAACATCGCTATCGCCTATTAGCAACGCAGGCGTAGCGATTAAAATATTCGCGCTAAGCGCGAATATCGCCAAATCCTAACGCCTGCTCAGACTACTTCTTAGCTTGTATATCCTATGGGAGGTGGATATTCAGGTTAAGTCCCTATTAGCGATAATGCCTGAATATCGTTGTATTTCCAGCGATATTCACGCATTGAGCCGCTATTGCCGTATATTTTATCGCTTTGGAGATAAATGTTGCTATTAGCACGTTATCTCTGCGATAAAATCCAGCGATGCGCGGTGATAAAAAAAATAGTCGCTAAGCTTATTTAGCGATAAATATCGCTAGTTGTTGATAATATGCCCCTTAGTGATTGACGCAGACTGTGAAGTGTGGTGGAAGGTTGGCTTGCAGGTTGAAGTCCTCGGGCTCCAGTCATTAGGATTAATGTAGTGATTAATTCCACGAGGGTGGTGCTTTATTGCTGGCGGTGGTTCTGTGAATGGAGTCAAGTGGTGTTGCGTGGTGTTGTGAGATTAGCTCCTATGTGTGTATGCACTGATGTTTATACAGTGTAGAGCTGAGTGGGAAGCAACGGAGCAGTGTACATTACCGAGCTGTGACACCAGACAATGCAGCCACATTAACAGCTACGATTTAATAATACTTAAAATACAATCAACCACAATACAAACAGCAGCATTATTCTAATGTGAAAACGTTATTTAAAAAAGCCAGATTTTCCACAATAAAATACACACTTCTCTTGCACCCAAGGCGGCCTGCCTTTCCCACAATTGCCTGGCGCTCGTCAGGGTTCAAACATGGCTAGCTGTGGCTAGCTGTGCTACTCACCTATCCTGCCTTGTTAGCAGGAAGTAAAGGACACTAGGCCTGGGCGGTACATTCCATTCCGCTCGCGTCATTTTCGGACTATGGGTAATTTTGCGTTCCGCAGAGAACGAGAAATTGCCCAAAATTCTGCTTTCCGCGACTTCGCAAAATATTTTGCTTGTTCGCGTTCTCAAATGCGTGTTTGCGAGACATTTCCCGCCGAGCATGCAAAAAGCGATTGCGAACAGTAAAAAAGCATTGCGAACAAGCAATTCTGCTTGTTTTCGGAATTTCTGCGTGTTCGCGGAGATTTTTTACCATTTCGTGGAGATTTGCGTAACACGATTACGCAAATTCTGCCCGCCGACACCCGGCACTCCGCGGGTTTAAAGTGCTCCCATCTCTCAGAAGTGATGCAGTGTTTCTCCTCTGTCTCAGCATCAGAGCAAGGTGACTACAGAGAGGACCGTCTTAAGACACTCCCTCGACACAGCTAACTCTTTTTTATTAGGTGCTCAACATGTCAGCTGGGGGAACTTCTTTTCATGGCTAGATCTTTTTCATAACACCTTCGGTTCCGGTCGACAATTTTCAAGCGTACATTTCTAAAAGGAAGTGTGGCGAGTTGCCACCGTTTTTAGGTGAACATTAAAGTTTATGTCCAATGTCTGTCTGGAAACATTGCCAAAGGCAAAGCTGCTTCTCAGTGGAAAGGTCGAGCGGGGCCTTCACTGGGTCCTGAAAGAGCTGAGATGAAGAGCTCCCCACAGGTCTGCAGAAGACGAGAGCTTTTGGGAAGGCAGTGCTGCCCTAGAGGCACCCCCACCTGCAGCTGTCTCACCCTAGAGACACCCCCACCTGCAGCTGTCTCACCCTAGAGACACCCCCACCTGCAGCTGTCTCACCCTAGAGACACCCCCACCTGCAGCTGTCTCACCCTAGAGACACCCCCACCTGCAGCTGTCTCACCCTAGAGACACCCCCACCTACAGCTGTCCCACCCTAGAGACACCCGCAAGTGTACAGCCTACACTCCCTCTTGAGACATCCAAGTGTACAGCTACCTTCCCCCCGAGACATGCAAGTGTGCAGCCTACTCCCTCTCTTGAGACATGCAAGTCTGCAGCTATCCTTCCTCACGAGACATGCAAGAGTGCAGCTACCCTTCCCCTGTGACATGCAAGTGTACAGCTACCCCCCTTGAGACCTGCAAGTGTACAGCTACCCCAGCTTGAGACCTGCAAGTGTACAGCTACCCCCCTTGAGACCTGCAAGTGTACAGCCTACTCCCTCTCTTGAGACATGCAAGTGTGCAGCTACTCCCCCTTTGAGACATGCATGTGTGCAGCTACTCCCCCTTTGAGACATGCATGTGTGCAGCTACTCCCTCTTTGAGACATGCATGTGTGCAGCTACTCCCCCTTTGAGACATGCATGTGTGCAGCTACTCCCTCTTTGAGACATGCATGTGTGCAGCTACTCCCCCTTTGAGACATGCATGTGTGCAGCTACTCCCTCTCTTGAGACATGCAAGTGTGCAGCTACTCCCTCTTTGAGACATGCAAGTGTGCAGCTACTTCCCCTTTGAGACATGCATGTGTGCAGCTACTCCCTCTTTGAGACATGCATGTGTGCAGCTACTCCCCCTTTGAGACATGCATGTGTGCAGCTACTCCATCTCTTGAGACATGCAAGTGTGCAGCTACTTCCCCTTTGAGACATGCATGTGTGCAGCTACTCCCTCTTTGAGACATGCATGTGTGCAGCTACTCCCCCTTTGAGACATGCATGTGTGCATCTACTCCCCCTTTGAGACATGCATGTGTGCAGCTACTCCCCCTTTGAGACATGCATGTGTGCAGCTACTCCCTCTTTGAGACATGCATGTGTGCAGCTACTCCCCCTTTGAGACATGCATGTGTGCAGCTACTCCCCCTTTGAGACATGCATGTGTGCAGCTACTCCCCCTTTGAGACATGCATGTGTGCAGCTACTCCCTCTTTGAGACATGCAAATGTGCAGCTACTCCCCCTTTGAGACATGCAGGTGTACAGCTACTCCCTCTTTGAGACATGCATGTGTGCAGCTACTCCCCCTTTGAGACATGCATGTGTGCAGCTACTCCCCTTTTGAGACATGCAAGTGTGCAGCTACTCCCCCTTTGAGACCTGCAAGTCTGCAGCTAAACCCCCTTTGAGACATGCAGGTGTACAGCCTACACTCCCTCGTGAGACATGCAAGTCTGCAGCTACCCTTCCCCTTGAGACATGCAAGTGTGCAGCTACTCCCCCTTTGAGACATGCAAGTGTGCAGCTACTCCCCCTTTGAGACATGCAGGTGTACAGCCTAGACTCCCTCGTGGGACATGCAAGTCTGCAGCTACCCTTCCCCTTGAGACATGCAAGTGTGCAGCTACTCCCCCTTTGAGACATGCAAGTGTGCAGCTACTCCCTCTTTGAGACATGCAAGTGTGCAGCTACTCCCCCTTTGAGACATGCATGTGTGCAGCTACTCCCCCTTTGAGACATGCATGTGTGCAGCTACTCCCCCTTTGAGACATGCATGTGTGCAGCTACTCCCCCTTTGAGACATGCATGTGTGCAGCTACTCCCCCTTTGAGACATGCATGTGTGCAGCTACTCCCCCTTTGAGACATGCAGGAGTACAGCCTACTCTCCCTCTTGAGACATGCAAGTGTGCAGCTACCCTTCCCCTTGAGACCTGCAAGTCTGCAGCTACTCCCCCTTTGAGACATGCAGGTGTACAGCCTACACTCCCTCGTGAGACATGCAAGTCTGCAGCTACCCTTCCCCTTGAGACATGCAAGTGTGCAGCTACTCCCCCTTTGAGACATGCAAGTGTGCAGCTACTCCCTCTTTGAGACATGCAAGTGTGCAGCTACTCCCCCTTTGAGACATGCAGGTGTACAGCCTACACTCCCTCGTGAGACATGCAAGTCTGCAGCTACCCTTCCCCTTGAGACATGCAAGTGTGCAGATACTCCCCCTTTGAGACATGCAGGAGTACAGCCTACTCTCCCTCTTGAGACATGCAAGTCTGCAGCTACCCTTCCCCTTGAGACATGCAAGTGTGCAGCTACTCCCCCTTTGAGACATGCAGGAGTACAGCCTACTCTCCCTCTTGAGACATGCAAGTGTGCAGCTACCCTTCCCCTTGAGACCTGCAAGTCTGCAGCTACTCCCCCTTTGAGACATGCAGGAGTACAGCCTACTCTACCTCTGAGACATGCAAATGTGCAGCTACCCTCCCCTTTGAAACAGGCAAGTGTGCAGCTAGCACTCACCTAGATAATGCAAGTCTGCAGCTAGTCATATCCTATATAATGCAAATATCCAGCCAGCCCTTTCAAAGATGCGTGCAAGTCTGGAGCCAGTCTTCTCTCTCTCACCTAATTACAAGCAAGCCTGTAGCCAGTTCTCATATAGATACATGGGAGCCTGAAGCCAGTCTTCACCTAGATACATACATGTTTGCAGCCAGTCCTTTCGCATCTAGTTACATACATGTCTGCAGCCTGTCCTCACCATTTGTTTTCTGTTTGACAAAAACTGCCCATTCAACACCTCTCCCTTGTAAACAACCCATGTGAAAGCTGCTTGGGACCAGACGTGTGCTGCCCGACACCTTCTGCCAACCTTATGCACGGACCATCAAGGTGCAAGCCAGATGGGCAGAAAACCTCCTGCATTCCGGGTGACCCAGGCAGCTTTTAAGCAAGACGCATTGATTACCCATCCCTAGATGATCATTGGACTTCTAATGGGGTTGATGCTTCACAGATGAGCTGAAATAGTGTTCACATGACACGATCAATGCCCAAACCATACGGATTGCTTTTCAATTCAGAGTTTGGGCTTTTCTCAATGGTCGATACTTCTACTGACCATTCCTAGTGGAGAGAGTATTCCGAACGCAGCATCTGTGGTCATTGACTCTGTCTTTGACTGCTGTTATTTCGGGAGAACGACTGACCAACTTCAAGTTTCAATAAAAAGTCTTTGGCCATCATGGGATGTGTGAAACAAAAGGCTAACCTCACTCACATCCTTGGCCATGTGTGAAACAAAAGGCTAACCTCACTCACATCCTTGACCATGTGTGAAACAAGAGGCGAACTGTACTCACGCCCTTGGCCGTGTGGAAACAAGAGGCGAACCTCACTCACATCCTTGGCCATGTGTGAAACAAGAGGTGAACTGTACTCACGTCGTTGGCCATGTGTGAAACAAAAGGCTAACTTCAGTCATGTCCCTGTCCATGTGTGAAACAAGAGGCGAACCTCACTCACGTACTTGGCATTGTGTGAGACAAGAGGCGAACCTCACTCACATCCTTGACTGTGTGTGAAACAAGAGGCGAACCTTGTCACGTTCTTGGCCATGTGTGAGACAAGAGGTGAACCTCCCCCACGTCCTTGGCCATGTGTGAGACAAGAGGCGAACCTCACTCACGTCCTTGGCCGTGTGTGAGACAAGAGGCGAACCTCCCCCACGTCCTTGGTCATGTGTGAGACAAGAGGCAAACCTCACTCACGTCCTTGGCCGTGTGTGAGACAAGAGGCGAACCTCACTCACGTCCTTGGCCGTGTGTGAGACAAGAGGCGAACCTCACTCACGTCCTTGGCCGTGTGTGAGACAAGAGGCGAACCTCCCCCACGACCTTGGTCATGTGTGAGACAAGAGGCGAACCTCACTCACGTCCTTGGCCGTGTGTGAAACAAGAGGCGAACCGTACTCACGCCCTTGCCGTGTGTGAGACAAGAGGCGAACCTCACTCACGTCCTTGGCCGTGTGTGAAACAAGAGGCGAACCGTACTCACTTCCTTGGCCGTGTGTGAGGCAAGAGGCGAACCGCACTCACGTCATTGGCCGTGTGTGTGACAAGAGGCAAACCTCACTCAAGTCCTTGGCCGTGTGTGAGACAAGAGGCGAACCTCATTCACGTGCTTGGCCGTGTGTAAGATAAGAGGCGAACCGTACTCACGTCCTTGGCCGTGTGTGAGACAAGAGGCGAACCTCATTCACATCCTTGGCCGTGTGTGTGACAAGAGGCGAACCTCACTCACATCCTTGGCCATGTGTGAAACAGGAGGGTACCTCACTCACATCCTTGGCTGTGTGTGAGACAAGAGGCTAACCTCACTCACATCCTTGGCCATGTGTGAAACAAGAGGCTAACATCACTCACATCCTTGGCCGTATGTGAAACAAGAGGCGAATCACGCTCACATCCTTGGCCCTGTGTGAAACAAGAGGCTAACCTCACTCACATCCTTGGCCCTGTGTGAAACAAGAGGCTAACATCACTCACATCCTTGGCCGTATGTGAAACAAGAGGCGAACCACGCTCACATCCTTGGCCCTGTGTGAAACAAGAGGCTAACATCACTCACATCCTTGGCCGTATGTGAAACAAGAGGCGAACCACGCTCACATCCTTGGCCCTGTGTGAAACAAGAGGCTAACCTCACTCACATCCTTGGCCATGTGTGAAACAAGAGGCGAACCTCACTCACATCCTTGGCCGTGTGCGAAACAAGAGGCTAACCTCACTCACATCCTTGGCCATGTGTGAAACAAGAGGCGAACCTCACTCACATGGCCTCAACTTGCTGTAAATTGAAAAGTTGCTGGTCAGAAACCTTTTTACCAAATTTTAAAGTTGGCGTTCAGACTTTACTTTCTGTTTTTATACTGAACAGAGGATTTTTCATTTATGTTCCTGTTCTTTGATGGACCCCTCTCGTGCATTTTTGTCCTTTTGCCATTGTTCTTCTGTTTACACAGTGAAATGTATGCTGTAATCATTGTGTTCATGTAACCTTGTGAGCACCATTTGTGTATTGTATGTTAGAGTTTTGTATCTCTTATGAATATAACAGGTCATTTCTCTTACAACTTGTTACGGGTACCTTTTTTTATTGATTGTTGTCTTTTATATGTGAAGTTACAGTGTTTGTGTTGCTAATAAATAGATCCCTTGAACCACTGTTGCTAGTCTAGTATTACAGACGTGGGTGCAGAGGCGAAGAAGCTGTGAGGGGCGCACTGTGGCACAATCTCATTGCGCCACCTGATATCAGCGCTCTGGACAGAAGAAAGGGGTCCTATGGACCCCCAAACATCTTCTTGCAGATTAATGCAGTCCCTCAATGCACCCCACTGCAAGGGGATCTCTAATCAATATTAAAAGTGCATTCAGGTTGCCGCCTGCACAGTGAAACACAGTGCGGCTTCAAAGCAGCCGCTCTGTGTTTCACCTGAATGCGCTGCCCCAGGACAGCGCGTCCAATGTAATAGGGTGCACTTTCCCTGTGTTTGCCCGGCGCACCTGGTCACTACTATAAACCTTCAAATAGCAGTTACTGTAGGTGCATATTTTAGAAAGCACAACTTTGGCAAATACTGGTGAATTCATTTTTTGCCATTAAATTATGGAGTGACATTTTTGAAAGTTTCTTATCAGTTTGCTAAGAAGCAGTGATAATCCAGCCATTAAATATCCTGTCCAGTAATGTTTTTGCACAAAAACATTGGGCATGTTCAAGAACCTATCCCTGGTGACAGCTTCAATGGTACCAAGAACTATCTTACTCAGAAACTGACATCATCGCCAATGATTTCCATTGATAACTTCTTGTTGCATCTGTTTACCATATCTCTTATCTCTGCATCTCTATCAGGATTATTCAAGAATGCTTAATCGTTGTTTTATTTCTGCATCCACTTGTTGCTCACCAAACTTCATCAAACACCTCGGGCCGATTCAAAGAACTAACTTAAGATAAACTCATAAACTTACTACTTTTGGTATTCACAGAAGGCATTTAGTAGTAGTAAAGTTAGGATTTTGTCTTAAATTAGGATTTTTTCTTAAATTAGGATTTTATCTTAAATTAAATTTAAGGCAAACTTAAGTTAAATTTAAGTTTAATTTAAGACAAAATCCTAACTTAAGACAAAATCCTAACAAGACAAAATCCTAACTTAAGACAAAATCCTAATGTAAGACAAAATCCTAATTTAAGACAAAATCTTGATTTAGGACAAAATCCTAATTTAAGACAAAATCCTAACAAGACAAAATCCTAATTTAAGACAAAATCCTAACAAGACAAAATCCTAATTTAAGACAAAATCCTAACTCAATACTACTAAATGTCTTCTGTGAATCCCAAAAGTTGTAAATTCATGGTTTTGTCTTAAATTAGTTCTGTGAATGGGCCCCCTCATTTTTGTTATATTGCTTATGCATTCTCAAACATATTTCCATATGCTAGTTTTACCTAACATGTGCCTGTGCACTGGTTTTCCCTACAATATTCCTATACATTGGTTTTCCTTAATGTGTTCCTATGTACTGCTTTTCCCTACAGTAGTCCTCAGCACTGATTTTGTACCTATCTACAGCACTACAATAAGAAGGACTACCTGCTATGTCATTAACCCGTTGGCTGCTGCCGTCGGCCATTGGCCGACGGCAGCACTACCTCGCCGGTGCTGCCTTCGGCCAATGGCCGACGCGACCGCGCCCGTTTTTTAAAACGGCCGCACTGCCGCAAAAAAGCGGAAGCAGGCAACGGGTTAAACACAAAGACACAATAAAAATTGTCCACGCCCCAATTTACTATAGAGTAAAGGTTGTTCTCTGTTACATCAGGAGGGATACCTTGATCCTGTAACAGTCCTGTGATGCTGACGGAGGAATTTCCTGCGCTCCAACTCGGTCCAGGTGATTCTGTGGAAGTTTACTTATTGTAGCGCGTGGACCACATGCAAACCATGTCCGGGTCTGTAGCTTCTCGCGCCATGGAGGGATGTCTTGATCCTGTGATGGCCTGTGATGCTGGAATCAGGACATTTACTTGGATGGCAGCAGTGACCTAGTCTGACCAGTGGTAGTTAGTAGGTGAGGGCGCATCGGGTCAGTAGAATGTCCCTAGCTAAGCAGGTTGGTTTACTTAGGTTAATCCTCATCGTCTGGTCTAGATGTTCGTCTGTCAGGTTAGGAACGAGTGGGTTAAGACCCTAAAAGAACTGAAACTGTGAGACAAATTGTGCATCTTGTGTGGTGGGGAGGCATAAATAGCAAAATCCTTAAGTCAGTGAATGTGTTCACTCTCTATTGTTGATAACAGTTCAGCTGAATGGCTGGCAGTCTTCAGGTGCTTGCTGTGGTAGCTACAACATTAAGTAATAAAAAATGCAAACAATTCTAGTACCTGGGTAGGACTTCCAGTGAAGATTTCAGGTTGGCTGTGTGGAACTGAGATGTTTTTATTGTCTCTCGGATATGCTGCCACCCGCGCTCCGTCTTGTCGATCCTATCCCAACTCGTGATTACATCTCTGAAGGGAAGCGATGTGTTCAACCTAAAGTCAATATTAGATGCAACCAAGTACCTGTGAGAAAATGCAGTTACAGTCCAGCAATGAAGTACTGCAGACCTGGCATGAATAACAGCTTTCAGGGAAATGTTGTAGCCAGAGATGTGTTGGGCTATGACATATCCCACATTGTGTAGTTTCTTTTAATACAAAACATTTGTGTTAAATAAGCCGTCTACAGCTCAGACAGATTTGCTGAGCTAGAACATTATTAAACAAGCAGCGATGCAGGGGGAGTTGGGACCTCAGAGGGCTGGTGAGGTTGGGCAAGCAGTGTTGTGGGAGAGGTTGAGGGGCACAGCTCAAGGAGATTAAGCGATGTGCGCCAAAGCGGAAACATTGAAGATGGGAAAACAGGGAAACATTGTTTACAATGCAGGCATTACATCGCGATGCCATTACATTGCAGTTTTTACGATGCAGGTTGTTACAACGACTTGGGCTGGATGGCGCTCTAGGACAAGGAATAGTATAATTTACTATCCAACACCTTCCCTACTGTATGTAGACTGGAGTTGGAATAGTAAATTATACTACTCCTAAGTCCAGCGCCCTCGAACGCAAGTCGTTGTAACGACTTGTGTTGTAAAAACCGCAATGTAATGTATTGTGATGTAAATGTATGCGTTGTAACGTCATACATCCGGATAACAGTGACACGAACAGGAATCAATGAAAAAATGTGTCCCCCAAATGAACACGTAAATACAGAAGCGTAATGTTAACAGTAGTTGGGCGGTGCTCCATGGAAGGAAATCAAACCCAAAAAGGAGGACCAAAGAGAAAGGATTAACCACTAGCAGGGAAGCTTTTCGGAACAACTATCGAAGGGACAAATAAAAAGACAATGGGCGGGCTCTAAGTCCACAGAGTGAATACAGCATGTCTTGAATAGACCGCACATGTGCTGCCTATTTTCGACCTAATTAGTATGGGTTGCTTGCACATTGCATTTCTGTGGTAAATACAACCGTATTGTTTGTTTAAATATTGAAATCATGCTCTGGGCCCATCAAAGCTTCTCATGCAGAGGATGTTGGTGCTGACATAATTAACCCTCTGCGTCCATCTGTTGAAGGCTGCTGCCAGTGTCCTAGGGGGCAGAGGTGCAAACTCTGCCCCACAAGGTGAGGGTCACCTAGCCTTGGTCGAACAATCAAATTGCTCAGTTAGGCTCACAGACAGCCGCATGGCATGTTCAACTTTTAATCAGGCTTTTGATTTGGACACAGCTGGAAGAGAAAATTAGAAAGCCCTCTCACCACCAGCAGGTTGCTGCTCTGAACAGAACGCAGACAATATGCTGCACTGCTAAAGCGTGCCGCAGTATTGGAAAATTACACCAGGGAAAATTGAAAATATTTCATAGGGTCGGTGCGTCCTAGATACAGGTCAGAAATGGATGTATGACGTTACAACGCATACTTTTACAACGCCTACCTTTACAACGCATTTTTTACACCGCAACATCCATTACAACGCACACCATTACAACGCATGCCATTACAACGAATTCTTTGAAACTACCTTTACAACGCATTCCACTACAACGCATACTACATTTACAACGCATACCATTACAACGCATTACATTGCATTGCATGTAAGGTAAGTGTTGGATAGTGTAGGGGTAAAAATTACTATTCTAACTCCAGGGGGTGCAACAGTAGGGTAAGTGTTGGATAGTGTAGGGGTAAAAATTACTATTCTAACGCCAGGGGGTGCAACAGTAGGGTAAGTGTTGGATAGTGTAGGGGTAAAAATTACTATTCTAACTCCAGGGGGTGCAACAGTAGGGTAAGTGTTGGATAGTGTAAGGGTATAATATGTTGTAATGCTATGCGTTGTAATGGTATGCGTTGTAATGACTGCATTGTAATGGTATGCGTTGTAGTGGTGTGCGTTGTAGTGTCATGCGTTGTAATGACTGCGTTGTAAATGCATGCGTTGTAATGGATGTTGCGTTGTAAAAGTTTCGTTGTAATGGTAGTGCGTTGTAAAAGTTGCGTTGTAAAGGTTGTATACCGTCAGAAATAGCTGCTGGAACCTGGATCCGGAGAGATGCCGCTCATATTCCGCACTGCCTCTTGTGACAACATAGGGCCTGATTCACAAACGTAAGCTCAGACCAAAAGTCTAAGTTTAGACCTAAAATCAAACTTTATTAGTAGAAAAGTTAGATTGTTGGTCTAAGTTTTGACTAAAAGACTAACTTCACTAGTAGTAACGTTAAATTTTAGGTCTAAAATTAGACTTAAGTTCTAAATATAGGGCCTGATTCACAAAGGTAAACTGAGACGAAAGTCTAACTTTACGACTTTTGGTATTCACAAAGGGCATTTACGAGTAGTAAAGTTAGACTTTTGTCGCAGTTTAACTTAAGTTTTGGTCTCGGTCAGACTTATGACCAAAACTTAAGTTAAACTGAGACAAAAGTCTAACTTTAAGAATGTTTGTGAATACCGAAAGTCATAAAGTTAGACCTTTTTGAATGGGGCCGAAAGACCTTTGGTTTGAGTTTATCTTTGTAAATCGGACGCACAGTATCATTGTTTGCGCTGCGGCCTGGTCCCTACTCTTCTCCCGTATATTTTCGAAGCCCTTCGTCTGCAGCCCTGAAGTGAATATGTAAAGCAATGCTGTCTCGCTGGCAAAGCCAGGTGGGTTTTCATGAGTGTTGGAAACAGTTCTGTTTCCTTGAGAGACATGCCAACTGTTGAGCACCTCCAAACAATGCCTCAAAATAAGCACTGCCACAGAACAGGTAGCAACAGTAGATGCAAAGCTGACTTCCCTCGCACACAGCACACATGCAGACTGACAGCAGCAGAAGTGCAAGGTTCCCTGACATGCAGGACAGGTAGAGGCAGGACAAGAGCGATGCAAGTTTCCATCTGTCATAAAAAGATGTACACATTATATTTATATGCAAAGAATAGGTAGAGCACAGACAGCAGCAGTGCAAGCTTCACTCACATGAAGGGAACAGGCACAACACCGGCAGAGACAGTGGAAGCTTTCACCACCCACAAAACAGCCACAGCATGGAGCAGAGCAGCAGAGGCCACTCCGTTGCCGCCGCTAGGCTCTGGAATTCCCTTCCCTCCTCAACTGCGGGACAAGTGTCTCCCTCTCTCTTCCGCAAGGATCTAAAGTCCTGGTGCTTTACCAGTCCTCCAGGTTGAGCTCTACGTATATTTCCGCCTGATGGCCCTTTCTGCAGCGCCTTATTGCCTTCGATCTAAGTTTGCGCTTTACAAAGCTAATATTCATTCATTCATTCTTGGAGTGCACCAAAGTAAACCTCATTCGAGAGCCCATGTCCTCTCCGAAGCCTCAGCAATGGCCGGGAAAGGATGTCCAGGAATAATAATAATAATACTGAAATGTATTAAGCGCGACAGCTACCCCCACACATGGGTGTCCTGGTGCTAAAAACATCAGGTGAGAATGCGTCCAAGAGGTAGAAAACGGGGTAGGAAGCGAGCATGCGCCAGGCTTGGCGCCAGCCGCTGCCCTTTTGTCCACCACAGTAGACCTTGTCCGGCTTCCCAGACTGAGCGGTTTGTTGAAGGTAATGAATGTGATTTAGCAGATCTTGAGGGTGCATTCAGCTCACCAGAGGAGCCAATGTAGGCTGGACCGCGGGGGGTGATTTGATCACGCTTTCGGCATTGATTTTCCTTGACCTTCTACTGGCGTATCACACAGTCAACCGTGATATCCTGATCAGAACACTGAATCGATCGATGCTACCCGGAGATACTGCCCTATATGGATCTAATCTTTAGTGAGTGTGGCCAGCAATTAAGTGGCAAATAGTCTGAGTGTGATACTCACAAGATCCTTCGTGCCACCTCATACGGGTGAAGCAAGTGCACGCGAGCTGTGTACGTTGATGTGCCCCTAATCTTTATTTAAGGAGAAACTTTCTTCTAAAAAATGACTGTGTAATTTTCTCAACCTTTACTTCTAGAACTCCTCACACCACCGTCCAAAAGGGTGGTGGCTCCAAAAAGGTTCCACGTGAAGACAGTACTGCTGGTCAGAAAGGTGGTAAAGTAACCAACTTCTGTTGTAGGGGCAGTACAATTCGGAATGTAATACATCCCTTCTCTTAAATCAAAAATTTGGAATATCTAACTCATCACTCTTCCTAAATTCACTTAGACCTCTCTAAATTACATTTACCTTTACCAAAAAAAACTAGGTAACATTATTATCAGTATGTTCCCTCTTTTAGCATAACTACATTTTACTTTGTGCTGGGTGTCATGTAGCTCCTTTCACTTCTTCAGTTCTAACAGATTTTTTGTTATTAAAACCCATGATATTTCCTTTTGGTAAAAGTGGCTCCATGGATGTTTCTTTTTCATCACAATGGGCATACTTATGAAACAAGATGACCACCTCTATGAAGACAAAATGGACTACTGCCAGTGAAGGTATGGCAGAATATTCTAGATGGCCATCAATTGTCTCTCACTGTGCTTGCCCATGGGACATTGGTACGCGCAGCCAATTTCACAGTATCATTCAGGTACCAGTTAAATCGCTCAACCTGCCCATTACATTGCGGGTGATACAGTGGTGTAGTAATGGGATTGATGTTCTTTGTTTTAAGGAAATTCTTCATTTCATTAGAAACCATTTTGCGACATTTTCTTTAAGGAATGTTCAGGAAATACCTCATTGCTGAATACTTCGGATAAGAAGTTGATGCCAGATTTGATTGTATAATTTCCACAAATTTGACCTCATGCTACTTAAGATGATATTAATTTATAATCAAAGCAAACTTAATGAGTGGGAAATATTTTGAGTAGCCAAAATGTCCAGTGAGAAAAGGAGAGATTCCCTTGAACGGAATTAAATATATAAAACTTTAAGGTAGAAAACAATTACAAAATTCACGTATGTAAAAAAACACCAACATTTATTGATTATACAATTGTTAAAAAAAGTGGACAATTTGGGAACCACTTGACACAAAATATTTTTTTAAAAAGGGAAGGGAAAAAACTTAAAAACGATTGACATTCAATATTGACCAGCAAGATTGATACATAAAGACAGAAAACAGTAAGACATTAACTCGTACAATACTAAATGTATATTCAAACTCTATTTCTGACATCAATGTTAAGCACACCCACAATGTCCAGGGCTTACCTCTGCCGGCTGTTTCCCAGGTCATTGAACAGAGTGCATTAGAGGGACAGAAGAGGAAGAATGTTTGCCACTTGTGGCACATCCATCACATTGCCTGGCCTAAGCATCAGCTTCAGTGTCCATGTTAGGCCACCACTCTTCTCTTCTCAATAGACATTTTAATGGAGACATGCCCATGATGCCACTCTTTCAGAATAGTTGGTCTTATACCTTGTGGAGCGCTGCACTTGTCACTTCTGCACATGATATTGTCAACAAGATTAAGTTCATGTGCGGCATGGCAATAAGGATTTGATAGTATGTATACAGAATTAATAAGAGGCCAACCTCCTCTCAAGTACTTCTTAACCATCCTGAGATACTGAGCATCTCCTCATTTTTGTCTGCAGTGACGCAATCATTTTATGAACAATTGATCACCCTTTGTGGATTGCAGAATCTAAGGCATCTTCATGTTCTTGCTCTCGTAAGGTGTGCATATAGGCAGGGCTTTAAGTGGGCCGGGTCTCACCGGTGCTGAGCACCGGCAGTTTTTTAAAGGAGGTCTCGAAACAGGTCTCTGTTTTGTGCCCTCGCACAGGCGGTCCATGTCTTCCCGGACTGTAGTGACAGCAGGCACATGGATGTGCTGCGCATGCTCACACTGCTCACTTCTCAGGAGTGGAGAAGTTACAGCATGACGTCATGCCAGGTGAGCCTTGTAGGGGAAGGGAACTCCTTTAAAGAGAGATATTTTCACTCAAGATTTCCCTTCTCTTTTTGAAACTCAGGAACAGCAACATTGTTGTGGTGTCACCAGGGATTTAAGTGGAAACTTTTTCAATATTATATACAAGCCATTGTTGCTGTTTGTTTATCTTATGCAACTAACAACCTTTGACAAAGCCAATAGTCCGTTCTTGTTGTAGGTATGTTACTTGTTGTACCATATATCTGGCTGCAATGACAGAAACAGCAAAATACAAGTCGGGTGGCACACTATGCTAAGCACAGATTTTTAGCTTATGTGTTTTTAAGTCACACGCTTAATTACATTGGCCCCGCCCCTTTGAGAGATTCCCCCCCCCCAGTTTTTTCATCCCACTTAAAGCTCTGCATATAGGTAACTAAAACATGCAGTCAGCGAGGAACAAATTTGTCTCGGGAGTAAAGTTGATCTCAAAATGGTTCGCTTCGAGCAAAGTTGGGCAGTACTGATACAAGATGCTGTTACCTCACTTCCTGAAGATGAAAAGCTCACAAGAGGTTTGTGATCTGTTTGTATTGTAAAGATATGTCCCCAGACACAGGGTTTAAAGTGGTTATCAGCCCCAATGAATGTTTGCGATTCGTGTTCAATAGCAGCACAGCAATGGTCTGTATCAGGTATGGTTCTTGATGCAAAGACTACGTTCCATTATAAATGTCCTGCAATTTACAACACAGGGTCTCCTGAACCCTACGCGCGGGCATCAGCAGTACTAGTGTGCTCCAGGGGCGGCCTTAAGCCTGTGCAAGCTGTGCACCTGCACAGGGCCACCAAACCCCAGGGGCTGCCACGCCAATATATATCCTTAATATAATAATCCTCTGAGGAGGGATACATATTTGCGTGGCGGCCCCTGTGGCAGGGATTTGGCGGCCTCCGACTCTTCCACTTCCAAACACCCTGACCCCCCCTCTTCACTGGCCTCCGCGCTCCGCCCGGACCCCCTCTTCTGGGGCCCCCTACCTACGCTCCCTGCCCAGGGCCACCATGAGCCTAGAGCCGCACTGTGCGCTCTTTGACCACCTGAGATGGTTTCATCGCAGGTGCAGATACATTTGTGTCTTTGGTGGAATCAAAAGCATCCTGTCGGTGCTCCCCCCACACTGACCCCATCCTCGTCGCCAAGTGAAGCAAGGACTTGCGAATCTTTAAGGCGAGGAGCGTTCATTTGAATCCACTCCCCAATCAATCAATCAATCAATCAAGGACATTTATAGAGCGCCCTACCTACCCAGAGGGTCTCAAGGCGCTTGGGGGGGGGGGGGGTGCTGCTACTGCTCGAACAGCCAGGTCCTGAGCTTCTTCCTGAAGGAGAGGTGGTCTTGGGTCAGGCGCAGGTCGGTCGGGAGGGAGTTCCAGGTCTTGGCGGCCAGGTGGGAGAAGGACCTTCCTCCTGTTGTCGTTCTTCGGATGCGGGGGACGGCGGCGAGGGCGTGGCTGGCTGATCGGAGGTGGCGTTTGGGAGCGTAGAAGTTGATGCGGTTGTTGAGGTAGCTCGGGCCTTGATCGTGTAGGGCTTTGTGTGCGTGGGTGAGGAGACGGAAGGTGATCCTTTTATTGACGGGGAGCCAGTGCAGGTCTCTCAGATGTCCGGAGATGTGGCTGCGTCGGGGGATGTCGAGGATGAGTCTGGCTGAGGCATTCTGGATCCGCTGGAGTCTCTTCTGGAGCTTGGCGGTGGTTCCGGCGTAGAGGGCGTTGCCGTAGTGCAGTCGGCTGGTTACGAGGGCCTGGGTGACCGTCTTCCTGGTCTCGATGGGGATCCACCGGAAGATCTTCCGTAGCATGCGCAGGATGTTGAAGCATGACGAGGAGACGGCGTTGACTTGTCTGGTCATGGAGAGGGAGGAGTCCAGGATGAAGCCCAGGTTGCGTGCGTGGTCTGTCGGAGTGGGTGCGGTGCCCAGGGCGGGGGGCCACCAGGAGTCGTCCCAGGCGGAGGGCGAGGAGCCCAGGATGAGGACTTCCGTCTTGTCTGAGTTCAGTTTCAGGCGGCTGGTCGTCATCCACTCGGCTACATCTTTCATCCCTTCGTGAAGGTTGGCTCTGGCAGCGGCGGGGTCGTTGGTCAGGGAGAGGATCAGCTGGGTGTCATCGGCGTAGGAGATGATGTTCAGGTTGTGTTGGCGTGCGATGGGCGCGAGGGGGCTCATGTAGACGTTGAAGAGGGTGGGGCACTCCCCCTGAAACCATCCCCATAAGAAAAGCTGCAAACGGTTCCCGGCTGCCCCTTCTAAGACCCCCAGCACCACTGTCCCCGAGAAGGAAGCTGAAAGAAGGTGCCCAGCCAGAGCGGTGCTGTGGGACAGGAGAGGACCCACTGCTGATGGAGGGGCGGTACAAAAGGGGGTGGTAATGGACGGAGCATCTGAACCAATCAAACACACCCCCAGTCAACAGATCTGGGTTTAATCCATCACCGTTCTTTAGCCCACTCTGCCATCCCAGTTCAGACATGGCCATATGCAAATCAGTCTGACCTTGACGGAGGGGCAGCACAGTTAGGTCCATAAGATGCGTCTGGCTTTCCTCGTTTGCTGTCCAGTGTGTATCCAGCCGAGTGGCAGATAATGACGCGTCACAGGCGTCAGTGCTGTGCCTATGCCGCCGACCTCAGATGTACATCCACCGTGGAATGTACCACAGAGGGGGGGATCCAGTCACAGAGTGTCTGACACCCAGGAAGAGGCAAGAAAACCTCTCTTTGAGAGGCACAGGTGAGGTGGTGACGTCATGGATGGCCCCCCCTGTCCAGCTGGCCCTGGACACAGATGTTTGTGCCTGAACCTACACCAGAGATGCAGGCCCCGGACACCAGCTGTGATCCCCAGCCCCACAGTCACAGAGTGTCTGACACCCAGGAAGAGGCAAGAAACCTCTGTTTGAGAGGCACAGGTGAGGTGGTGACGTCATGGATGGGCCCCTCCTGTCCAGCAGGCCCTGGACACAGATGTTTGTGCCTGAGCCTACACCAGAGATGCAGGCCCCGGACACCAGCTGTGATCCCCAGCCCCACAGTCACAGAGTGTCTGACACCCAGGAAGATGCAAGAAAACCTCTGCTTAAGAGGCACAGGTGAGGTGGTGACGTCATGGATGGACGTCACCTGTCAGCTGGCCCTAGACACAGAGGTTTGTGCCTGAACTTACACCAGAGATGCAGGCCCTGGACTCCAGCTTTGACCCCCAGCCCAACAGTCACTGAGTGTGAGGCGTCCACGCTGAGGAGCAGCTCTGCCCACTCCTCCACACCCCGCAGGAGTGCAGCTAACACGAGCTGCGGTGAAGGCGCTGGCTGGCTGCGTATATCACGTTACACGGCCTCCCCCACACCCCCACTCACAGCTGCGAATCAGCAGCCAGACTGCGCCTCGGTCTAGAGAAGCCTGAACGCACCAACCCCGGCTCCGTGCCAGAGGCCAGGAGGAAACTCAGCACAACGCGCAGGTGTACTGCACGGGCGTACCGCACAGGTGTACTGCACAGGTGTACTGCATGGGTGTACTGCACAGGTGGACTGCACAGGTGTACTGCACGGGCGTACCGCACAGGTGTACTGCACAGGTGTGCTGCATGGGTGTACTGCACAGGTGGACTGCACAGGTGTGCTGCATGGGTGTACTCCACAGGTGTACTGCACGGGTGTACTGCACAGGTGGAGTGTACAGGTGTGCTGCATGGGTGTACTGCACAGGTGGACTGCACAGGTGTGCTGCATGGGTGTACTCCACAGGTGTACTGCACGGGTGTACTGCACAGGTGTACTGCACAGGCGCCCTGCACGGGTGTACTGCACAGGTGTACTGCACAGGTGTACTGCACAGGTGTACTCCACAGGTGTACTGCACGGGTGTACTGCACAGGTGGACTGCACAGGTGTGCTGCATGGGTGTACCACAGAGGTGTACCGCACAGGTGTACCGCACAGGTGTACTGCACAGATGTACTGTACAGGTGTACTGCACAGGTGGACTGCACAGGTGTGCTGCATGGGTGTACCACAGAGGTGTACCGCACAGGTGTACCGCACAGATGTACTGCACGGGTGTACTGCAGAAGCATACTGCCCAGGTGTACTGCACTGCACAGGTGTACTGCACAGATGTACTGCACGGGTGTACTGCACAAGCATACTGCCCAGGTGTACTGCACTGCACAGGTGTACTGCACAGATGTACTGCACGGGTGTACTGCACAAGCATACTGCCCAGGTGTACTGCACTGCACAGGTGTACTGCACAGATGTACTGCATGGGTGTACTGCACAAGCATACTGCCCAGGTGTACTGCACTGCACAGGTGTACTGCACAGGCGTACTGCACAGGTGTACTGCACAGACATACTGCACAGGCAAACTGCACGGGCGTATCGAACAGGTGTACCGCACAGGTGTACTGCAAACGTTTACTTTAGAGGCATACTCTACAGATGTACTGCACAGGTGTTCTGCAGAGGTGTTCTGCACAGGTGTACTGCACAGGTGTACTGCACAGGCGTACCGCACAGGTGTACTGCACAGGTGTGCTGCATGGGTGTACTGCACAGGTGGACTGCACAGGTGTGCTGCATGGGTGTACTGCACAGGTGGACTGCACAGGTGTGCTGCATGGGTGTACCACAGAGGTGTACCGCACAGGTGTACCGCACAGGTGTACTGCACAGGTGTACTGCACAAGTATACTGCCCAGGTGTACTGCACTGCACAGGTGTACTGCACAGGCGTACTGCACAGGTTTACTGCACAGAAGTACTGCACGGGTGTACTGCACAAGCATACTGCCCAGGTGTACTGCACTGCACAGGTGTACTGCACAGGCGTACTGCACAGGTGTACTGCACAGATGTACTGCACGGGTGTACTGCACAAGCATACTGCCCAGGTGTACTGCACTGCACAGGTGTACTGCACAGGTGTACTGCACAGATGTACTGCACGGGTGTACTGCACAAGCATACTGCCCAGGTGCACTGCACTGCACAGGTGTACTGCACAGATGTACTGCACGGGTGTACTGCACAAGCATACTGCCCAGGTGTACTGCACTGCACAGGTGTACTGCACAGGCGTACTGCACAGGTGTACTGCACAGACATACTGCACAGGCAAACTGCACGGGCGTATCGAACAGGTGTACCGCACAGGTGTACTGCATAGGTGTACTTTAGAGGCATACTCTACAGATGTACTGCACAGGTGTTCTGCACAGGTGTACTGCACAGTTACACTGCACAGGTGTACTGCATGTGTGTACTTTAGAGGCGTTCTGCACAGGTGCACTGAAGCCGCCCTTCTGCAGATAAGCATACAGCTGTAACTAATATACACGCGCCGCTCTGAACCGCAATCAGGCAGAGCTGAAAAGAAGCACCACAGACAGACAGACAGACAGACAGCAAGAGGAAAAGACAGCACAAGAACCTGCTGTGAGTGATGCACAGCGGCCAAGATCTGCCCGCCTGGGAGCGGCTCCCTTCCCGTGAGCCTCAGCGGCGGTCCATCCTCGCCCTTTCACTGCCTGGCTCTCACTCTCACTGCCAGGCTCTGGGTGGGGGGTGCTTCCGTTCCGCCAGTTAAACCCACAGGTTATACGAACGTCCTTTAGAAGTCAGAATAGGTCATTAAAAATGGCATAAATGGTAAAATATATTAAAGTCAGTATAAAGCTTGGAAAGGTGCTCCTGGGCACAGCACGCTTCAACAGAGCTGGGCCTGCGTGGCCCTCAACAAGATGCCAGCTCAAGATGGCAGCCGGCTGGCACTGCTCTAGTGCAGACTCCTCGCGTTCCGGTGCTCTCTTACAGGCGTCGGGTCTTTTGATTTAATGAGAAAATCCTCCCTTAAATTTTAAATCCGGCTGTGGGTTGCCATGCCTCTGGTCTGCTTATGCGTGACATCCGCATGGTTGCAGTCCGCTGATGCGTGACATTTCCTGGTCTTGTGTGACACTTTGACACTAAGCTGCATGATTGGTCCCTGCAGAGAAACGTTATTACCCTCTCACCTGGTCCTCTCCATCCAGCCGAAACTGAATGAAGGATCACGTGAGCACGTGACCGTGGGCACGTGCACGTCGGCGGCTGGTAATATAGGGCGTCCAGCCCTCGGCATGCCCGACCAATCACTGACTCACCCGGCAGGCCAGGAAAGAAACATGTGGTCATCAATTGCCTACGTTAGTGTAAGAATATATGTACAGATACATGCTTTTTTAGGTTTCAAAAACCTTTATTTATTTGAAAGGGCAGTAAACATGTTAGCCAATCCTGTTTCAGATGCCAGGACATTTGACCAGGTGAAAACCGCTCACACTGCCAAGTTTTACGCCAAGTTTACATAGATGTTATTTTATTTTGAATGAAAAGAAAGTTAAGCAAAAATATTAAAACACATGGAATAAAATGTAATTAATTAATCAAGAAATAAGTAGATTAAATAAACACATCAATTCATGTCTTTCAAAAACTTTAAATCAGGAAACAACCGTCACCCGCGATCACCGCAACGCCTTGCGCTGCGTTGTGTTGCTTTGTATCAGTTGGGTGTTCCATGGGGGGTGCATGGTTCTTCATCCACCCATGGATTTGGATGCAAACCCATATTTACAAAGAGCTGTTCACATGGGTTTGCACCAAAATGGTGCACCTGCCTGAGGCGGGCGTAACACAGAGAAATATCTTTATTGCTCCTAGTAATTCCCCATTTGAATGTGTGCTGCATTGTGCAGCACACACACAAAGGGAAACAAGCCTCCAAGGATAGTCATCATGCAGGAAGGTACCGCTTCCTGCTCAAAAACTGCCGTGACCACAACTCAAACACCCTTGCACTATGGCTCACGGGTGTCTGCGTCGGCACTAGGCTGCGTAAAGTGAGCCAGCACAAGGAGAGAGCTGGACCGAGATATTTTGATAAAGATATTGCACAGTTCTGCTCTCGTCATGTGACATTTATCTATTGCCATTTTACGTTGCCTGTGCAACTGCTCATTTATCTGCTCTTCTTCATTATCTTTAAACTGCACGGCAGCTTGCATTACCGAAAGTCCTCCTTCTCTCTTATTTTTCTTAGCTAATTTAATTTCTTTTTGTTTGGCTTCTTTGCGCCATAAGCGGAAAGAGTCAAACATCGCCGGCCGGGCTTTCTTTTTGAAGAGTTTAACTTCAAGGTTGTCTAAGATTTCCGAATCAAAGCTACCATATTGGGGCCATTTTAAAACACCATCTTTCCTAGTGTATTTAATCCATACTTCGTTGTAAACGATGGGGCCTACCCCATGTTTAACATATAGCTCGTAAGTCGGAGTTCCAACTGGAGGAACCGGACATGAGTCCTCCAATCGGGAGTCCCTATTATTACTACCAAGACAAAACAAATTCCCAAGTCTAAGACTAGGCATCCTCGCTCTCTAGTCTAGTTCCAAAACTTCAAAGGATTTATCGATTACGATATTTCTCGTGAATACACGAGTCCTTCGGTTATGGTGCTTGCAAGAACCAATACAAAACCTTTTGTATCCCAAAGATACCACAAAGTAAGTCCAACTAAGGACTGGGAGACGCTCCACTTATACTTAACTGAAAATATCGATGGCGTCACCAGAAGACTCATCTCAGCGTTTCGCTCTACCGAAAATTTCAAGGGTCCAACATCAGGGCGATAGCCAGGGCAGCAGTCCTTGTAGCCGTCGGGAAGCGGGGAACCTCGCAGCAAAGACCTTCGGACCACGTCGACATGCAGGGGTCGATGAGGTGGTGGGCCCTCCTCCGGAATTTCCGCACGAAGCTCCTCACGATCTTCAGGCTGACTGGTACCACTGGAATCGCCCCAAACGTTGGGCGCCAATTGAGGTACTGGGTTTTTAAGAACCGGCACAGAACCGGTAACCCAGCGGTGTCAGGGAATCAACACCCAGAGACCTCGGGTTCTCCTGAGTCAGACCTACAGAAACTCAGAGTCTTCGAGGTGAAGTCAAAGATTAGTTTATTGGCTGCAACCAAGGTAACAGGGTCCTAGAAGTACAATACGGGTAGGTTCTCAGGAGACTGCACACTTTTACGAAGTCAGGCTTCTCTCTTTATACATGATTTTCAGCCTTGGGCAAAACATTCCTTGAATTCGTGGTATTTCATTTATAGTTACTGGTTACAAAAGAAAAGCAGAGTCATGATGACATGTACATATTTCATGTCGTGCTGCCCATAACAAATCATCCGGCAAGGCCCAACATTTCATCAGATATCGCTGGACCCCAATAAAAACGGTCACCTCCCCATCATAAAGCAAGTAAAGAAAAGGAGTGGAGAAAAGATGTGAGCGAGATATGGCAGGTGTGCGTGCTCAAATGGTTTTATGGCTGGTTGAGCCTAGATGCTATCTTGCTCGGCCACTGGGAGGGAACTGACCTAACGAGTTCGGCCTGGGGCAATGGTTCTAACTTGTACTGGGGTCAGGGAGAAGTCGATTAAGGAGTATGTGTCCTTGTGGAATCAAATTCAACTGGATTAAGGCCTATGTAAAGGGCAACATGTAGCTAAGGGTGCAGAATGTAAATGATGATTTTGAGGTGAAATCGTCGCTCGAATACGCCGAAAATACATGTACGTGATGTACTCGTCATTCTCGGTCTTTTGATACCAAATTCGTCCTATTTCGACTACGTTTTTATTCTCGAGTCCAGTACTATTATATGAATCCAGATTTTCAGAACCACAGACCCTCCTTTTGCCCTTACATAGGCAATTAATCTATCCTCATGTTAGTCTGAGTCCAGATCTATATTCCTAAAGTCATTGAGATGTTGCTGTAACATCATTCTAGTGCTGAGTTCATTTCTTGACACAGGCTTCCTTACACATGATGTAGCACAGAGGCCACATATTGCAGGAGCACACTGTATGCATAGACAGAACA
The DNA here is from genome assembly GCF_964261635.1 of Lissotriton helveticus. NCBI lineage: Eukaryota > Metazoa > Chordata > Amphibia > Caudata > Salamandridae > Lissotriton > Lissotriton helveticus. The sequence goes on from NC_136068.1 coordinate 39,564,716, forward strand.
GGAAAAGAATGGCTAAGACCATCCCAATGACCATCAGAATTTTCCATCCCCAGGCAGATATCAGTTCCCAGAACCATCCCATTAACGACCAATCTCCTTTATCCACATGAACAGATTCGGAAATCTTATGTAGTTTGGAGATGGCCCTGTATACTGTTGGAGCATTATCTGGGATGAAAATGCAACAACTGGACTGGATCAATTTGCATACTCCACCTCGGTCCGCAAGTATTACATCCAAAGCGACCCGGTTCTGAAGGGTCATAAGTCGATCCGACTGGAGCTCAGCAGTCAGGTTACTAAGGGCACCAGCAGTTTCAGTCACGGTGGATTCAACTACCCTTGTCAATTGCCTTATGTTCCTGCTGTTAGCCATGGCTCCCCAGAACGGCAGAAAACCCATTGCAAAGTCACCAAATTCTTGACCTGCAGTGTCTTCTTTACTCAAAACACCTCTAACTACCCTTGTCCGAAGGTAATCCGCCGCTGCTGTGTAGGTGGGAGGTAACCGGAATGAAACAAAACATGAGCCCGAGAAGTCAGGGGGCAACCATGTATAGGCTCTATCATGGCAGATGAAATAAGTACCCTTAGCGGCTAAAAACGCAGGGGAAGTCTGAGACCCAAAAACATACGTTTCTGTACAGACACTCTTCCCTAGCTGAGCTCTGGGATTCTTGCCAATACCTTGCAGACACAGGTGACCTTGATGGAGTACGATCCAGATAGGGGACGATCTCTTGGCTTGCTGTTTCTCACTTAATGTAGTGCCATATCCGGTCACGTTCCAACCTACATATGCAAGTATCTCATCATCCGGTGTATCTTCGTAAGAAGTTACTTCCTTGATCATGTCAACTATACCTTTGACTAGGGCGCTAGTCTTGAGGTTGTCTTTTACAGAACGTAGGGGTTGGATTTCTCGTGCATATATGAATATTGTCCTATATGCCCATACTGATCCATTGTGACTAAATGGCAGGACCAAATAGGGGATACCTTTGTCCGTTGTGTGAGGCATGAGACCACACACCCAACAGTTAGTTGTGTTCATTACAAGTTGGTGTTGGTGTAATAACTGAACAAAGGAGTTATTAAGGAACTCTAATCTCCTATTTGATTCGTGGTCAGGCAGAGGGTGGAAAGAATGAGAGGAAACAGTAGGAGGAGGGATGGGTGATGTAGTGGGCGCAAATGTCACATGAAAAGAGAATACAACATAGCTTATCAAAAAGACCATTACGCTGAATAGCATAAAAATACACACTATTATAAAACCTTTCTTCGTCATCGTTTTAAAAAGTCTCTGCTTAAAGTTCATTTGTTTGGCAGGCCTCTCCACATCAGGAAACTCCATCCTCTCTAAGGTGCTGCCCGCGGTGGTAGGTTGTCTCTGCTAAAGGATGCTTCCGTCAGTCTAGGGTAACTCCCTTGGACCAACCAGAACCAGCGACCTAACGTCGTCAGCTGCACCCAAAAGTCTTTAATCAACCGCGACCCTAGCAGCGGAACCCGGATGGCGGTTCGAAAAAAACAAAAATAAGCAAGTTACCTAGATGGGAGATCTGCACTTTCAAAAATAGGATTAGGGAAAAAACACATTTTTTTTATTAGTCCACAGGTTTTTCTCTCGGATTATAAAAGAAATCACTTTTACTTTAGTCTGTTTTTCTTGGTCGTAAATTGTAACGTCTTTTCCCGGGTGCTGTCTGGTCCAGAAATAGTAGTTCAGGTTCCACAGAGTTCAATTGTTCTGGTGGTGGCACAGTTTCTCGAAAAATGTTCTTGCTTTCACGGTCAGGGTTAGCTTCTTTTACACGTTCATCAGTTGTGCGCTCTGAGTCAGTGCCTCCTTTCTGGACCCATTGGTCATGTGGCAGAGGGAAGGGTATTTTCTTACAATGGATCCCGTGGACCCAATTGGCCTTCCCCTCCACCCTAACAGCCGACCTTGTAGACAGGAGGACGAGGTGAGGCCCGGTCCATCTGGGCTGGTTGTTTCTTGTTCTTTGAAAGTTGCGGACAAGCACCCAGGAACCGGGGTCAATGGAGTGACCCGGTGTCTCGGAGACCGGAGGCAAGGTGTTGTGGACCTGTTGATATAAAACACGTAATTTAGCCGTCAATTCATACAAATAGTCAAGCAAAATAGGGTGTTGCAGCTCGCTAAACTTCGTGGGCCTAGGCACTCCCCATATGTTGGCTGGCCGACCAAAGATTATTTCATAGGGGCTGAGTTTCACTCGCGAATGCACAGTCATTCTGGTGGATAGGAGTGCTAAGGGTAGAGCGTCAGGCCATTTAAGGCATGTGCTCGCTTGGATTTTGGCCAATTTAAGTTTAAGCGTGCCATTGTAACATTCCACTAATCCAGCTGATTGGGGGTGATTTGCAGCGTGGAACTTCTGCCTAATGCCTAGCCCTTCACACACTCTTTTCATCACACGACCCACAAATTCACTTCCGTTGTCAGACCAGACCATTCTAGGCATTCCGAACCTGGGGAAGAACTCTTTTACAAGGGCTTTCGCTGTGGACAAGGCAGTATTGTCTTTTAGGGGATAGGCTTCTACCCATCTTGAGAAGGCACAAACAACCACGAGCACGTATTTTAAGTTGTTGCACCTCTCCATGTGTATGAAATCTAGCTGCAAAACCTCGAACGGATACGTAGGAGGTGCAAAATGACCAGCTGGAGTTGGGGTTCCCCTACCAGGATTGTGCTTCAGACATACCATGCAATTCTTGACAACATTCTCTGCATACTTGGGAATCCCTGAATTCTTCCACACTGGGGCCAACAACTCGCAAATCCCTTTCGCGCTGATATGGGCCATTCCATGAGCCATTGTAACCACTGCAGGCACATATGCATCGGGTAACAACCATCTCTGTTGCTCTGTCGATTCAATCCAACAACCATTTGCATCCATTCTCCCTGTACTTTCTCTCCACATGCTTAACTCTTTCTCCGTGGCCTCAGCTTGGATGGACTTCACACTTTCTATCGTGTCTTCACATATTCCAACATCACCAGTCCATCTTTCTGGGCTCGCAACATACATTCGGCTCATCACATTCGTTGCAGTTTCCTTAGCGGTTTCATCAGCAAATGCATTTCCACGACCAACATCATCAGTCACTTTCTTGTGAGCACTACACTTCACGATCGCTATTTGCAGGGGCAACGTCAGTAATTCAAGGAGCTCATTCACCAACTGACCATGCTGAATCTTAGCTCCATGCGAAGTCAGGAACCCACGTTCTCTCCACAATCGTCCAAAACTGTGAGCCACGCCAAAAGCATACTGGCTGTCGGTATAGACAGTCACTTTAATTCCTTTAGACAACACACATGCTCTCGTCAGTGCCACGAGTTCAGCGGCTTGAGCTGAACCATGCGGTATTCGCGCCGCTTCAATGACTGTGTGCAAAGTTGTGACAGCATATGCTGTAGTCACGTTACCATTTGGGAGCTTAAAGCATGAACCATCCACCCATAATGTACCATCGCATTCAGCAAGAGGAGTGTCGAACAAATCAACTCTCCCTTTCGTCTCATCCTCTGTTCTAAGAAAACAATCGTGCTGTTCTGAAGCATCCGATTCCTCTGCAATTGGTAACAATGTGGCTAGGTTCAAGGTACTGCACCTTTTTATGTGCACATGGCTCGCTAGTAGCGTCAATTCGTGACTAGACAGTCGAGCACTAGTTAAGTGCTGTGTCTTGGTCCTATTTAACAATGTGTCTACTGCATGCGGGACCATCACGATTAGTGTATTATTCATTACTAGACCAGCAGACTGTCGAATGGAAACAGCTGCTGCTGCTGTGGCCCTTAAACAACTTGGCAATGCTCGTGCTACCGGATCCAAAGTTGACGAAAAATAGGCGCATGGCCGCTGTCTATCTCCGAATAACTGAGTCAGCACAGACAATGCACAGCCCTCCTTCTCGTGGACATATAATGTGAAAGGCTTACTGTAGTTGGGGTTACCTAACACAGGGGCCGAACATAATGCTGTGCGTAATTCGAGAAAACTTTTCTGGCACTCTTCAGACCAAGGAATGGGATAGGGTGTATTTTTACACGTTAATGCCACCAAGGGTTTGGCTAATAACGAAAAATTTGGAATCCACTGTCTACAGTACGATGTAATGCCCAAGAAAGCACGTACTTCTCTCTGTGTTCTTGGCACACTCAATTTTGCTATTGCCTGAATTCTTTCTGGGGTCAGTTTCCTTCCCTCCTTCGATAAGAGATGACCTAAGTAGGTCACTTCTTGTCGGCAATATTGAAGCTTGGAAAGTGACACCTTGTGATGCAGATCACATAGATGACGCAATAATGACAACGTGGCCATTTTACAAATTCTCTCAGTATCCGCAGCGATGAGCAAATCGTCCACGTACTGTACAAGAGTGGCACCTTTGGGCAAAACCATTGTGTAAAGCTGACTTTTCAGAGCTTGACTGTATATTGAGGGGCTTTCACAGTAGCCTTGAGGAGCGCGTTTGAAGCGGAAACTGCGACCTCCTAAACTGAAGGAAAAAATATCCCTGCTTTCCTCAGCGATCGGGATACTGAAGAAAGCATTCTTCAGGTCAATCACCGAAAACCAGGAGGCAGAGGCTGGAATCATAGTCAATAATGTGGTAATGTCGGGGACAACTGGGAATTGTGGCACAACAATTTTATTCACCTCTCTAAGGTCAATCACGAATCTGTACACAGGTGGCTGAGAAGGGTCAGTTCGTTTTAAAACAGGCAGAACAGGACTATTGCAAACATTGCCTCGTGTTTCTTCAATCACGTCTTTTTCAATCAACTCGTAAACAATCGCTAGTAAAGCTCTTTCACCCTCATTAGATATTCTGTATTGGGGAATTCGTGGCATTTTGACATTCGACTTCAATGTTACAACATATGGTGGAATTTCTAAAAGACCTACATCATTTGGACCAGTAGCCCAAAGAATATCTGGGAGAATCGACAATTCTGCTGGAAGTGCATTTCTCTACAAATACATGGGAGAAACCACTTTCTTACCTAAAGTAAGTTGTACTCCTGAAGGAGAACAGTACAAAGTCGCATACAATCTTTTTAGCAAATCTAATCCTAGCAAATTTTCACCACAACCTGTTGTCAAAATAAGGGGTGCTTCGAATTCACAAGGACCAACAGAAAGAGATAAAGGGTCAGAAATCGGATTTCTAACTGGGGCGCCAGAAAAACCTACAGAGACGTTCATTTCGCCAGACAAAGGTGCGCCAGGGAGTTTGGAGTGCATAATAGAACTCTTTGTAGCACCAGTATCCAACAGAAAAGGTTCTGACACACCTGATGTAATCACCTCAACGTAAGGTCCACTCTGATCTACTGGAACTGAAACGACTCCCTCTCTTCGTCTATGGCTGTCCTAGCAATCCTCATTTTCCCACTGCTCATTTTCTGTGTAATACTCATCAACGTAGTATTGAGCTGTCCTGTCAGATACGTTATTTTGCTGATCAAACCTGTTCATAGAGTTTTGTGGTGGAAGGGGACGCGCGTCCTGAGGGGCGTTTCCACGCCCTCTACCTCTAGGCGCTTGCTGACTGCCACGACCTCTCACACCAGAAATTCCATTTGCACGTTGTGGTAGGGCAGGACAGTTATACTTGTAATGACCCTCCTGTTTGCAATATAAACACTGGTTAGGACCTACGCGGGGTTGAGTGTAATCGAATCTTTGCAAGTTTCTCTGATATTGTTGAGGCTGCTGAAAAGTATTCTGGTAGTGATTCTGACCATTATTATTTTGATTACCACCACCACGTGGCGGATAGGCTTGCTGTAGCAAAACCTTCGTTTTGAGTTCCCTAGTTTTCTTTTCTACTTTATCTTTCTCATCTTTGTCTCTATTCTCGTAGTACTGTGCGGTAGCTAATATCTGGGCTGAAGACGAGACTGCCCAAGAACTTTCCGAATCTTTTAATTTCCTACACAGTTCTGGAAGCAGATTGTGCACAAATTTATCGACAAACAATCTCTGACCACCTTCTGTGGTCATATCTTGACCGCTGTGGTCAATGAATGTTTCTTCAAATCTGGTGAAGAAATCTGAAACAGTTTCTTCTTTCTTTTGCTTGCATGCAGATAACTTATCCCAATTTACGCGTATTGCAGGCATTATCATTTTCATGTAATCTACTATTCTACCAGGTAGTTCTGCTATCAGAGGCTCAGGCTTGGCACCACCAACTTGTTGTGCATCTGCAGCAGTAATATTAGCCCACGTGTCACCTAATTCCTGGTCATGATCTACATGACGAATTTTACCCCATAAAGGCTGTGGAACAACGTTCCCGAATAACATATCGATATCGGCCAAATTCATTATACAGGACCCAGCAGTTTGCGACAATTCTTTATAGTACCCTGCAGGATTTTTACGCGGATCTGGTAGTGTTTGTTTGAGTGCTAAAACTTCGGCTCGCTTCCATGGGACATGTACCCATACACGGTGAAAGTGTGGCAGGACAGGTGGGACAGCGGTCGCGTCACCCTCTCTCCACTGTGGGGGAACTTCTCTCATAGGGTATTGTCGTGCCTTTTTCCTACTAGATGCACTAGATTCCGATGGTGACCCAGAACTGTTTCCCTTACTTCGATATGATAATAACATTTCAACTGCCTTTTCCACATCGGGACCTACAATCATACCTTCTCCAAACTTAAATCGTACACGACACATCTCTTGTGGGATGCATTCTTGATCATTGTCTTCTAAATCCTCGCCAAGAAAGACACACATCTGTTCGAAAACATATCTCTGTGTCGCTGCTTCCCATTGATGGAAGACTTCCATGACAAACTGAACATCATATTTTGCCGTGTCCATGACCCATTTCCGAGCTAAACTATTCAGGGAATCTCTCTCTTGATAATCAGGCAGTTGACTTCGCAACTGTCTTCTTCCTATGTTAGGGGTCATAACAGGCGACCCGAAAAGAGGTAAAAGAAGATTAGTAACAGTGTTGGCCATTTTCTGCCGAATGGAAGGTGAAACTGAAGGACAAATGGGGTGAGATAAGGCGGTGGTAGAGATGGCAGAAGAGGTATCAGGGAAAATAGATGTGGTACTAGGCAGAATCGTAGAGGGAGCATTAGGAGACGTAAAAAGTATAGTAGGCAAAATCGTAGAAAACACAGGTGAAACAGAAGTGGTCGGCGGGCCTGGAGGAGGCTGCACCGAAGAAGTAGAAGCCAGCTGAAGAACAGCTGGTGGGTGCTGTGGAAGAGCAGGAGGCGCAGCTTGCGCAACTAAAGGTTGCGGGGGTGCTGTGGCATTCTGCGCATAGGGGGGTGGTGAAGTTAATAACTGCGACATTAATGGGTCTTTTTCACGTTCTTTTGCTGCCTCTTGCTGAAGAGACGGCAAAACTGGATAACATTTATCTATTGCCATTTTACGTTGCCTGTGCAACTGCTCATTTATCTGCTCTTCTTCATTATCTTTAAACTGCACGGCAGCTTGCATTACTGAAAGTCCCCCTTCTCTCTTATTTTTCTTAGCTAATTTAATTTCTTTTTGTTTGGCTTCTTTGCGCCATAAGCGGAAAGAGTCAAACATCGCCGGCCGGGCTTTCTTTTTGAAGAGTTTAACTTCAAGGTTGTCTAAGATTTCCGAATCAAAGCTACCATATTGGGGCCATTTTAAAACACCATCTTTCCTAGTGTATTTAATCCATACTTCGTTGTAAACGATGGGGCCTACCCCATGTTTAACATATAGCTCGTAAGTCGGAGTTCCAACTGGAGGAACCGGACATGAGTCCTCCAACCGGGAGTCCCTATTATTACTACCAAGACAAAACAAATTCCCAAGTCTAAGACTAGGCATCCTCGCTCTCTAGTCTAGTTCCAAAACTTCAAAGGATTTATCGATTACGATATTTCTCGTGAATACACGAGTCCTTCGGTTATGGTGCTTGCAAGAACCAATACAAAATCTTTTGTATCCCAAAGATACCACAAAGTAAGTCCAACTAAGGACTGGGAGACGCTCCACTTATACTTAACTGAAAATATAGATGGCGTCACCAGAAGACTCGTCTCAGCGTTTCGCTCTACCGAAAATTTCAAGGGTCCAACATCAGGGCGATAGCCAGGGCAGCAGTCCTTGTAGCCGTCGGGAAGCGGGGAACCTCGCAGCAAAGACCTTCGGACCACGTCGACATGCAGGGGTCGATGAGGTGGTGGGCCCTCCTCCGGAATTTCCGCACGAAGCTCCTCACGATCTTCAGGCTGACTGGTACCACTGGAATCGCCCCAAACGTTGGGCGCCAATTGAGGTACTGGGTTTTTAAGAACCAGCACAGAACCGGTAACCCAGCGGTGTCAGGGAATCAACACCCAGAGACCTCGGGTTCTCCTGAGTCAGACCTACAGAAACTCAGAGTCTTTGAGGTGAAGTCAAAGATTAGTTTATTGGCTGCAACCAAGGTAACAGGGTCCTAGAAGTACAATACGGGTAGGTTCTCAGGAGACTGCACACTTTTACGAAGTCAGGCTTCTCTCTTTATACATGATTTTCAGCCTTGGGCAAAACATTCCTTGAATTCGTGGTATTTCATTTATAGTTACTGGTTACAAAAGAAAAGCAGAGTCATGATGACATGTACATATTTCATGTCGTGCTGCCCATAACAAATCATCCGGCAAGGCCCAACATTTCATCAGATATCGCTGGACCCCAATAAAAACGGTCACCTCCCCATCATAAAGCAAGTAAAGAAAAGGAGTGGAGAAAAGATGTGAGCGAGATATGGCAGGTGTGCGTGCTCAAATGGTTTTATGGCTGGTTGAGCCTAGATGCTATCTTGCTCGGCCACTGGGAGGGAACTGACCTAACGAGTTCGGCCTGGGGCAATGGTTCTAACTTGTACTGGGGTCAGGGAGAAGTCGATTAAGGAGTATGTGTCCTTGTGGAATCAAATTCAACTGGATTAAGGCCTATGTAAAGGGCAACATGTAGCTAAGGGTGCAGAATGTAAATGATGATTTCGAGGTGAAATCGTCGCTCGAATACGCCGAAAATACATGTACGTGATGTACTCGTCATTCTCGGTCTTTTGATACCAAATTCGTCCTATTTCGGCGACGTTTTTATTCTCGAGTCCAGTACTATTATATGAATCCAGATTTTCAGAACCACAGATGGAGTGAAATCCAACAGGATGGCAGAGGAGATACTGTCTTTACTCTGCCCGCCATATCCAGAGGTGTCCGCCAGCCAAGTGGACATCTCAGAACCCTGGCTGGAACTGCCATTTCGGTGGCACACCTTAATGTAGGAAAGGTTTGATGGACAATTGGCCATGAAAGTTTTCGAAGGTTTTTATTTTTTAAAACCAAACTCACAATGTGAGAGTCTGTTTTTGAAAGATAAAAAAAACGAAGGACGGTCACACCAGTTTTCTCCCATGGTGCGATGGTCATTCTTCTTTTTCTACTATCACCAGCAGGATATACCTGTCGGTAATTGACAGTTAAAAATATAAATAAAAGCCGTCCACTCTAAATAGGGCAGATGTTCAGATGGCTTGCTTCTGAGGGCATCTACTCCGTCAGGCTTCAAAAGAAGTTTTACACTGACAGTAAAGTTTGCTCCTTTGGCGTAAAACATGCATTCTGCTTTACTCACAGTCGAGCCAGTGGACCCTGAGTTTGGTGGAAAGAATATTCCGTCGCCTTTGCAACAGAATACCCGTCCACCAAAGTATATATAAGCCCCAGAGACCCTCATATTACAAATCAGAGCTGACCTGCACCTCATACGAACAGTCCATTCCGAACTTTGGTCCCCTCTCACATTCACCCTCTGACCCACTGCTTTTTAGGTCTCGGCTAGCGTAGGTTGCACATGCGCAGTGTCGCTGGTGAGATCTTATGTCTCAGAGTAGCGAGGCTTAAACCTGTTCCTCTTCTCCATTGGCTGGCCTCCTAAACAGCGGCCAGCCATTAGAGAAGAGGTCTCTGTGACGATCTCTTTTCGCTGTAAGCCCCCTCCTTTTCGGATTGAGGGGCGTGTTTTTTTACTTTCTTTCTCTCCTCCCCTCCAGCCAATGGAGAAGACGGGAGAAAGAAAAACACGCCCCCCAATCTGAAAAGGACGGGGCTTACAGACTCCTGCTGCCCGTCTGCTCGTGTCTCCTCTGTGCGTCTTCCCCCCGGGGCCCCCTCTGTCTCCTCCCTCCGTCTCGTGCCACCGCCAGGCGACTGCCCTGGCCGGGAAAGGGCCTCCCGCTGCTCCGCCGCTGCTCTGGTTCCACCTCACCCCTCCTCACCTCGTGGTTCCGTTGTAGTTCCTCAGTCCGAGTTGCTGGCGAAGACCCAGGCGCAGGGCCCACCGCTCCAGCAACCGCCAGCAGTTTCAGCAGCAACCGGCGGCCCACCCAGCAGCCCCTCGATGCTCGCCCGGCTTCAGTTGCGGTGGGGAGACTGCATGTGCCCTGCTCTCCGCCATTCCCAGTGGAGCCCTGCGGAGAACCCCAAAGGCGTCAGTGCTCCCCATGTGTCCAGGCGCCGTCCGTCTCCCCGCTCTCCGTGTTCACCCTTTACATTTGCAGATTGAGTTTTGCACATTTAAATTTAAGGCAATCAGGTACACTTGCAAATTTCCTGTTTAGCGGTCTACTCCTCCCTCGGTTTCAGAGCACAGGACATTCCATGCATTACATTTCGGTTCTCGGATATTCAATGTTCCTAAAGGTGCCATGTAACATTGACCACGCCCTTTTTCCCGCCACGCCCCACACACCCAACTCGGAAGACTGAAGCAATAAATTTTAACTACAAGATTAAGCTACCACTCCCGCCTTCCATTCACCCTCTCGGACTCTGCTTTTTAGACCCACAACCTCAGAACGTTTCAGCGAACACAGGCGGTCGCGCAATGATCTGCATCCTGCTGGTCGCTGGACACGGAACGGTGCTCGAGAGCCAGATTAAGGTGAGTAGTAGCACGGACAGGACAACATACGCCCGAAACTTGAAGAACTTCAGGAGGGGGGGGGATCGTTTCCTAAGAAACCGAGCAACAGAAGTTGGACAAGAGAACCTAAGCCCTGCCTCTTCAATGCGATAAAGCGAGCCTGTCATTATAGAATGTAACACACAACTTTAAGAATGTAAAGAGCACGGAATTGTCACACCACTAGCGACGTCCCGAGTAATCTTTTACGTAACGTTTCGCTCACTCTACTTGCTTCACTCTTTTTTTGTAGGCCTAGTTAATAGGCGTTGCTGTTAAAACATGTTGCAGGTAGTATTTGATCTGTTTCCTCGTTGTGATTCTGCCCTCTGTTCCCTCGTTGTGATTGTTTTTCTGCCCTCTGTTCTCTTGTTGTGGTTGTTTTTCTGCCCTCTTTTCCCTCGTTGTGATTCTGCCCTCTGTTCCCTCGTTGTGATTCTGCCCTCTGTTCCCTCGTTGTGATTGTGATTCTGCCCTCTGTTCCCTCATTGTGATTCTGCCCTCTGTTCCCTCGTTGTGATTGTTTTTCTGCCCTCTGTTCCCTCGTTGTGATTGTTTTTCTGCCCTCTGTTCCCTCTTTGTGATTCTGCCCTCTGTTCCCTCATTGTGATTCTGCCCTCTGTTCCCTCTTTGTGATTCTGCCCTCTGTTCCCTTGTTGTGATTGTTTTTCTCCCCTCTATTCCCTCGTTGTGATTGTTTTTCTGCCCTCTGTTCTTTCTGTCTGTGTGTATGGCTCTGTCTGTCTGTGTGTGTGGCTCTGTCTGTCTGTGTGTGTGCCTCTGTCTGTCTGTGTGTGTGGCTCTGTGTGTATGTGTGTGCGGCTCTGTGTGTGTGTGTGTGGCTCTGTGTGTTTGTGTGTGGCTCTGTGTGGGTAGCTTTTTTTGTAGGTGGCTCTATGTGTGGGTGGCTCTGTGTGAGGGTGGCTCTGTGTGTATGGGTGGCTCTGTGTGGGTGGCTCTGTGTGAGTGTGGGTGGCTCTGTGTGGGTGGCTCTGTGTGGGTGGCTCTGTGTGTGGGTGCAAATGCAATAGGTCTCACATTTCCAAGCGGTTAAGCTTTTGGCATTGTAAATGACAATGCCATTTATTTATATGTTTTAAAAACAAAAACATAACTAAATATTATGTCATGAGAAATGCCAATAGCCCTAACTTTGCCGCTGACCGCGTGACCCGCAGGGGAACATGGGCGGGGCAGCGCTTTAGTCCCACTCGGCTAGCTCGAGCCAACCTATCGGGCGCCCCTCCCCGCGTCCATCTCTCACTGGCCAGGGGGAGGGCTTACCTGTGGGAGGGGCGACCCTGCTACTTAAACCTCGGCGGCCGTAGCTCGGCCTCTCTCCTTCCCTGTTTCTCCCGCGGCTCTGCGCTGTTTTCTTTTGGGTGGGAAGTGTAATTGTGGATTGTACAAACGGGCGGGAGCGTATGACGGTGTGGGCACTATAACAATGTCGAGACCATTGCATTGTAACTGCTTGTTAGTTGGGAAATTTGGGAAAGTTGGGAAGTTTTAGATTCCCCGCCGCCTGCCGCCTGAATCTTAGTGACAGAGCTCCATCCCTGGGGGTTGGTGGGCCCCAGGAGAGGTGGAGTGGGTTTGCTCTGCTAGCAGCTGGTTCCCCCACCACCCCCCCCAAACCCCCCCCCCCCCCCCCCCCCCCCCCCGGCGCCAGTGGTGCTGTCAGGAGAGGAGCTCTCTGAAGGTCAGCCCAGGAAGGTATACAAGGGAATGTGACATCTGCAGTCAAGGAGAACAAGAAACCTGGATGGGAACCTGTCAGAGACAAAGCAGAGGCTCCCGGCTCCGCCTCTCAGCGTCACGCTCTCTGCCTCACTCACCCTCTTCATCGTGCCTGCCTCACAACCCTTCTCCTCTTCACCCTCGTGCCTCACACCACTCCGTGCTCTCATCCTGATACACAGGGTCTCAGTCCCCACACTCTACCTCACATCCTCTCGTCTGTGCATCACCAGCGCCGCGTGCTCCCCTTCTTACACCCTCCCCCTCTCCTCTTCACACTACTGAGTTCTCTCCTACTTACAGCCAGACCCTCTTGCATACACCAGCCCCCTCTCCCTCACTCTTACCCTACACCACGGTGCTTTCTTTCTTATTCCCTCCCCTCTATGCCTCACACACCTCTACCTCACTTTTCAACGACACAAGTATGCTCTCTCTATCTTATTCCCTCCCCTCTATGCCTCACACACCTCTGCCTCACTTTTTCTCTACACCACTATGCTCTTTCCTATACCCTCCCCCCCTACGCCTCACACCCACCCGTGCCTCACTCTTTCCCTGTGACACAATGTCCTCTTTCCTATTCCCTCTTCCCCTACGCCTCACACCCACCCGCCCCTGACCCTATCTCAAACCACTATTCTCTCTTTCCTTTCCCCCCTTGCCTCACGCCCTCCCACCCTGCCTCATAGCCTCACATCAGTGCTTTAAATGGGCCGGTACTGTCCGGAACTGAGGGGCATATTACCAACGATTAGCGATATTTATCGCTAACGAGGCTTAGCAACCATTTTTTTAACGCTAAGCATCGCCAGAAATTATCGGAGAGATAACTTGCTATTAGCCTGGATTATCTCAGAAGTGATAAAAATCCTCGCGCTAACTGCCAAATGAGAGCTTATCGCTGGAAAACCAACGATAATCTCTCGAAGTTTGGCGTTAGCTTGATGATAGGGGCTCACAAACTTAGCCATGATATCCACCTTCCATAGGATATCATGGCTAAGTCAGGAATACCAGGTGTAAAAAAAGCAGCGCTAACCGCGGTTAGCGCTGCTTTTCTTATCACTAACAGGGTTAGCGAAATCCTTGATAATAGGAGAAATGAAGCTTAACAACATTTCTCCTATTATTTTTCTCTGGAACGCCCATTTGCATCTCATTAGAGATGCAAGGGGAAGCGTAGAGAAAAAGGGTGCTAACATGCGAATTTGCGTGTTAGCACCCTGTTGCTGATAGGGAGATAACTTTATCTCCGCTTTCTTGGCTTTGAAAGCAAAAAAAGCGGAGATAAATCCCTTGATAATATGCCCCTGAGTACCTGCACGTCTTTCACCTGCACTTCCCAGCACTGCTGCAATACATTTAATGGGAGAGAGTTCCTGCACATGGGAGCAAACATACTCAGAGGAGTGAGCCCTGCAGTTCTGTATGTCCATTGAAGCCCCGCCCACATCTTCTCTTTAGTAATGGGTTTGTGTCACTGTCGATGCACTTACGTCAGCACCGACACATCACCGCCTGACCGTGCCCCGGGTCACTGGCAGCAGGACGGACACATGGAGTGCGGGGGCGGTGACTTCTGACGAGTGTGACCATTACTGCACAGGTCTGCGAGTTTGGGCTCAGGGAGACACGGGGATGTGCTCAGGATCACACAATTGGCCCGGTACCAGGTATCACAACGAGCCCCTTAGGCACTGGGCACATCTCCTCTTCCTAACGCCACTCTGCCCTCTCTTCCTTATACACCCTGGGGCAGATTTACAAGCCCCTTGCGCCACTTTTGCGTCACTTTTAACATGGGAAAAGTGACGCAAAAGCGTCGCAAGGGGCTTGTAAATATGCCCCCCTGTCTCTGCCTCACACCTTCCCTCTGGCTCTGCATTCACCTCACAGTCTGCCATGAATAACTTCCTCCGGAATGCGAGGAGCGGGCTTCGAAGCGCTGTACAAACCTAGCCAGGCAGGAAGAGCGAATCAAACCATTGAAGCGCTTCGAGCCAGACGCGAAAACACAATGCAGCTTTGAGAAATCAGACATGATGGATGACTGAATGTAATGCATCGATATTTCATGACGGCAACACGCGTGCTCATGACGGGGAAACATATCAAACCATGAGGTAAGTACCACGTGTCTTAGAAAGGCGGGGGCGATCGATTCCCGCCCTAACCACAAGCCAGCACCCCTCAGCTGCTCGTCACGTGGGCTGGTTATAGCTCCTTGAAGGAAGAGTCGGTGTGACGGAAGGTCAGGGGTTAAAGGGAGGGCTGCGGTCACAGCACGTGACATCTCACCACAATCAGTCTCCAAGCCGCGAGAAACAACAGCACATTAATATCAGAGCACCCTCGGGCAGCGCGTGGGCAGAGGGCCCAGGATGCAAACAGCGCTATTAGCGTCAGTAAACTCCTAGGGCCTCATTTATGAAAAGTGACGCATCGTTGCGTGAAAGCAGCGATGCGTCACTTCTCAGAGCGCACTCCTTGCGACATACCTGATGCGTCATATTTACAGTATGATGCATCATGTCGCAAGGAGTTACAGATAAGTCAATATTTCTGACGTATCTGTAAGCGCAAAAGTGACGCAACTCCAGCAATGTGTCCTTTCACATGGGGCTTGCCTCATGTGAAAGGACACATTGCTGGAGTTGCGTCACTTTTGTGACACACTCCAGCAGTGCGTCACTTTTTGTGACGCACCAGCAGTGTAAAAAATATGCCTTGTTTGCACCATATTTACAAAGTGACGCATCTAGGTAGATGCGTCACTTTGTAAACCCCTTTGTAAATACCTGCGCCAGGTATAATGTATGCAGGGGACCGTTCTGACGCAAGGAAGGGTTGTAGAAGTGACGCAGTGAAATCTATAAGATTTCACTGCGCCAATTCTAGGACACAAATGCGTCAATTTCTTACGCCTGCCTCACCGCAGGCGTAAGACTGACGCAGGCCCTTTCACATGGGGCTTGTCCCATGGTTGCTGGAGTTGCGTCACTTTTGTGACACACTCCAGCAATGCGTCACTTTTGCGCTTACAGATACGTCAGAAATACTGACGTATCTGTACTCCTTGCGCCATGATGCGTCATACTGTAAATATGATGCATCATTGGTCTCGCAAGGAGAGCGCAGTGAAAAGTGACGTATGGCTGTTTTCACGCAGCAATGCGTCACTTTTCATAAATGAGGCCCCAAGAACTCTGCAATCTCTTCTCCCCGAGAATCAACTTTGCCAAGAGGCAGCAGTCTGCAGGATGAAGGAAGATGTACCCGCATCCGTCCGACTCACCACCACTCGCGACAACTCCTGCTTTAAATCACCAGCAGGACCGCAGAGAGCTGCTTCCCACTAACAAATGCAGCAGGAACCAGAATGACGCCCAAAATATGAAATTCTTGAAAATGAACCATCTTATTTAATTTAAAATTGTCATTATAAAAATAATAACTACAAAACCATGACCCTTCCCAAATTTCCTAGTGACCGATGTGCCTTTGGGATACATGTCAGGTGAGAGAAGCCACTACCCTAGTGATCTAGGGCTAGATGTAGGTAAATGGCATTTACCGATTCATAAACACCGAATTTTACCGATTCGGTATTTACAAATCGGTAAATGCTATGTAGGTATTTTTACCGAATATTTTAACGAATTTGTAACATTCTGTAATTACCGAATCAGTATTTACCGATTAGGTGATTGCCATTGAATTCCTATGGGCCTTGAGGCCCATAGGAACCAATGGCAATTACCGAATCGGTAAATACCGATTCTGTAAAATTACCGAATTGACAAAGGGGGCAGGGTGTCACTTTGACACCCTGTTGCACCCCTGATTCAGGCTTGTGTGCCATGTGGCACACATACATGCCCTACATGCACAGACGTGCACAGGTGTGCATGTACACATGAATTCGTTATTTACCATCAAATAGTATTTGATGGTAAATAACGAATTCTGAAGGGCGTTTTCAGTGCCACCTACATCATAAATTACCGATTCGGTAAATTTGCAGATTCCGTAATTTACAGAATCGATACATTTACCAAATCTGTGAATTTACAGAATCGGTAATTTTAAGGCCCCCTACATCTGAAACTCCAAATACCGGTCGAAATCGTCCGTTACCGACCGGTATTTGGCCTCCTACATCTGGCCCTAAGGGCCAGATGTAGGTAACTTCTATTTACCGACTCATAAATACCGAATTTTACCGATTCGGTATTTATGAATCGGTAAATATGAAGGAGGGAGATGTAGGTAATTCTTGTTTTGGAATTACCGAATCGGTAACATTCGGTATTTACCGAATCGGTAAATACCGATTCGGTATTGCCCATTGATTCCTATGGGCCTTGAAGCCCATAGAAATCAATGGGCAATACCGATTCGGTATTTACCGAATCGTTAAATACCGAATCCTGCAAGGGTGCAGGGGGTGTCACTTTGACACCCTCTAGCACCCCAAGTACAGGCATGTGTGACATGTGGCACACATGCATGCCCTAAGGGCATGTCTGTGTGTCACATGGCACAGGTGTGCATGCACAGATGTGCATGCACACCTGAATTCGGTATTTTACCACCCAATAGGATTGGGAGGTAAAATACCGACTCTTAAGGGCCTGTGGCACTCTTAGGAGTGTCACCTACATGTGGATTTACCGATTCGGTAAAATGATGGCCCCTACATGTCAAACACCAAATACCGGTCGGTAACGGCCGAAATCGGCCGTTACCGACCGGTATTTGCTCTCCTACATCTGGCCCTAAATCTCCTCTTCTGAAAGCATTCCAGACGCATATTCAACTATTTGATACTCTGCAGCCGCCCAGGCTTCCGCAGAGAATAACATCATATTGTCCAACAAATTGAATGCAGCCTTTGTTATTTATTTTCAATATTCCTGGAGCTGACACTAATCTGCCGATACAGGAGCCCCGTCGCGTCCTGTCCGCCGGTATTCAATCATTGGAATCAAAGGGTCCAAGGAGAGGGCCGTTGTAAGGAGGTAATGCATCTCTGGGAGAATGCATTACAGCAGCGTGACTACTAGCTGTCATATTACATGTAATCAATGAAGGCAGCAAAGGTCTAGAGAAGTAACCGATGGGGCATCCACAATTTAAGATCTTAAGAAAATATCCTGGTTTTAAAAAGGAAACAATTCTCCCAGCGAGCGGGGTCTCTGGAAATTAATCACCACAAGCTCTAGAAAAAGATTTGCATAATTACCCCCCCCCCCCCCTCATGACCTACCAAATTGTCCTCATCAAGGGCCAGATGTAGGTAATTTTAATTTACCACCTCTTAAATACCGATTCATACCAAATCGGTATTTAAGAAGTGGTAAAATAGAGGGGGAGATGTAGGTATTTCTGATTCGGTAAATATTTACCGATTCTGTAAATACCGATTCGGTAATGCCCATTGATTCCTATGGGCATTGAAGCCCATAGGAATCAATGGGCATTACCGAATCGGTATTTACAGATTCGGTAAATACCAATTTCAGCAAGGGTGCAGGCTGTGCCACTTTGACACCCTCTAGCACCCCAAATACAGGCATGTGTGCCATGTGGCACACATACATGCCCTAAGGGCATGTCTGTGTGTCACATGGCACAGGTGTGCATGCACACATGTGCATGCACACCTGGATTCGGTATTTTATCACCCAATTGGGTTGGGTGGTAAAATACCGAATTCTGAAGGCCTGTAGCACTGTCAACAGTGCTACCTACATCTGGGTTTTACCGAATCGGTAAAATTACCGATTCGGTATTTTACAGATTCGGTAAATTTACCGTTTCGGTAAATTTACAGAATCTGTAAAATTTTTGCCCCTACATCTCGAAAACCAATTACCGGTCGGTAACGGCCGAAATCGGCCGTTACTGACCGGTAATTGGCTACCTACATCTGGCCCCAAATGCAGTAATTTTCCATATTTTCATGCAAACACAGCACATTTGATATGTTTATCAGCTGAGCAGAAACTTCCTGCTCAGGGTGAGTGTAGGGAAGTGCCCCTTCTTGACATGGTCACCCCCACTTTTTGCCTGGTATTTTATGTGATTTTGACTGAAAGTGCAATGGAAACCAGGCCCCCAGTGCCGGGTCTCCTTCCCAAAACGGTGCAATTGTTTTCCCCAATTGGCATTACCTTTAGTACCTTCTGTAGGTCCATAGTAAACAGTACCCCTGGTACCTAGGGCCGGAGGCAATAACGGGGGCCCCCAAGGACTGCAGCACGAATTGTGCCACCTTATAGGACCCCTCACCAAGTTCAGGCAAACTGCCACTGCAGGCTGCGTGTCTTGGTGCAGACAAAAGTGAAAACACAACATGACACACCTCCCTGTGTGTCATGCCACCGAACACTGCATGCAATATCTGTAAGCCACCCCTACAGCCGGCCTTGCAGTCGGGTGCCTTATATTATATGGGAGGACATATCTGCATGAGCGGATATGTCCCTGTGTTGGTTAGTTCCATTACTGCCAGTACAGGTGACCAGGGAAGCCATCTTAAGGCATGTGCTGGACGCTGGTGAAAACGAGTTCCCCAGCGACATGATGGCTTCACTGAAAATAGGGATATTTGGAATCAAACATCTCGTATTAATAAACCCACATAAATGCCAGTGATGGATTTAGTAATCAATGCACACAGATGGTACCTTAGAGGCGCCCCCCGAAAACCTACCAGTCTCTGGTGCTGACTAGTTTTCTTCAGATTGCCACCGGGGAGGAGAATCTGAACACGCCCCCCCCCCCCCCATGGCATGGGCCTCTACTGTCCGGGGGCCCCAAACTGAGCCTGCACAAATAATAGTCCAAGGCAGGGGAGCTTTGAAGCACCTACCGCCTTTCGTAAGCGAGTATGGGTGCTCTCCCAGGAGAAGAAGCTGACCCTCTTCAGGGCCGGACTGGGAACCACAACCGGCCCTGGCAAAGTGCTCACCCCCATCCCCACTCGGGGGGGTTGGAGGTTCCGTCAAGCTCTTTGCCCGGGTCGGTTTTCGGACGATTTTAGTACAGGGCCGATTTTGCAGCTATGCTGCAAAATTGGCTCTGTAACAAAAACGCCCCCCCAGGGACCCAAAACCGGCCCCCACCCGTGCGGCGCATTGGGGGATTGCCCGGTGCCCGCTATGGCCAGTCCGGCCCTGACCCTCTTTGTCCAGATCCTTTTATCACCTGGACAGGAGAGAAAATAGTTTATTCAGGTAGTCACACCCACCCCCAGGCAGTGCCAGTCTGTGCCTAGAGACCAGAGCGGTCTGCTGTGCCAGTCTCTGCCTGGAGACCAGAGCGGTGTGCAGTGCCGGTCTCTGCCTAGACCAGAGCGGTCTGCAGTGCCAGCTTCTGCCTATACCAGAGCGGTCTGCAGTGCCAGCCTCTTCCTATACCAGAGAGGTCTGCAGTGCCAGCTTCTGCCTATAGACCAGAGTGGTCTGCAGTGCCAGCCTCTGCCTAGAGGCCAGAGCGGTCTGCAGTGCCAGCCTCTGCCTATACCAGAGAGGTCTGCAGTGCCAGCTTCTGCCTATAGACCAGAGCGGTGTGCAGTGCCAGCCTCTGCCTAGACCAGAGCGGTGTACAGTGCCAGCTTCTGCCTATAGACCAGAGCGGTGTGCAGTGCCAGCCTCTGCCTAGACCAGAGCGGTGTGCAGTGCCAGCCTCTGCCTAGAGTCCAGAGCGGTCTGCAGTGTCAGCCTCTGCCTAGACCAGAGCGGTCTGCAGTGCCAGCCTCTGCCTAGACCAGAGCGGTCTGCAGTGCCAGCCTCTGCCTAGACCAGAGTGGTCTGCAGTGCCAGCCTCTGCCTAGACCAGAGCGGTCTCAAGTGCCAGCTTCTGCCTATAGACCAGAGCGGTCTGCAGTGCCAGCCTCTGCCTAGACCAGAGCGGTCTCAAGTGCCAGCTTCTGCCTATAGACCAGAGCGGTCTGCAGTGCCAGCCTCTGCCTAGACCAGAGCGGTGTGCAGTGCCAGCTTCTGCCTAGACCAGAGCGGTCTGCAGTGCCAGCCTCTGCCTAGACCAGAGCGGTGTGCAGTGCCAGCCTCTGCCTAGACCAGAGCGGTCTCAAGTGCCAGCTTCTACACAAGGAGCTAAGAGGACTTTGGTGTCAGATTCTACTCAGTGAATGGAGCTGGGTGTGGGGGCAGCTTCTATTCATTGGCAGAGTGGCCTGCAGTGCCCGCTTCGACTACTGTAAGGAGGGAGCCTGGGCACCAGGACAGAGTGGTCCATGGTACAAGTCGTGCCTCTGGATTAGAACAGTCCACACTGCCTGGCCAGGCACTGGCGACAGAGCAACCCACAGTGCCAGTTGGCACACAGGGGCCAATATGGTCTGCTGTGTCAGCTTAGACACCGGGGATGAAATGAAACTGTCACAGTGTCAAGCCCCACACCAGACACAGAACAGTGCCAGCCTGGACACCAGGGAAGAAGCAGACGACAGTGCCAGCCTGGACACCGGGGAAGAAGCAGACGACAGTGCCAGCCTGGACACAGGGGAAGAAGAGGATGGCAGTGCCAGCCTGGACACAGGGGAAGAAGAGGATGGCAGTGCCAGCCTGGACACAGGGGAAGAAGCAGACGACAGTGCCAGCCTGGACACCAGGGAAGAAGCAGACGACAGTGTCAGCCTGGACACCGGGGAAGAAGCAGACGACAGTGCCAGCCTGGACACCGGGGAAGAAGCAGAAGACAATGTCAGCCTGGACACCAGGGAAGACGCAGACGACAGTGTCAGCCTGGACACCGGGGAAGAAGCAGACGACAATGCCAGCCTGGACACCAGGGACGACGCAGACGACAGTGCCAGCCTGGACACCAGGGAAGAAGCAGACGACAGTGTCAGCCTGGACACCGGGAAAGAAGCAGACGACAGTGCCAGCCTGCACACTGAGGAAGAAGTGGAGGACAATGCCAGCCTGGACACCAGGGAAGAAGCAGACGACAGTGTCAGCCTGGACACCAGGGAAGAAGCAGACGACAGTGCCAGCCTGGACACCGGGGAAGAAGCAGATGGCAGCACCAGCCTGGACACAGGGGAAGAAGAGGATGGCAGTGCCAGCCTGGACACAGGGGAAGAAGAGGATGGCAGTGCCAGCCTGGACACAGGGGAAGAAGCAGACAACAGTGCCAGCCTGGACACCAGGGAAGAAGCGGACGACAGTGCCAGCCTGGACACCGGGGAAGAAGCAGACGACAGTGCCAGCCTGGACACCGGGGAAGAAGCAGACGACAGTGTCAGCCTGGACACCGGGGAAGAAGCAGACGACAATGCCAGCCTGGACACCAGGGAAGACGCAGACGACAGTGCCAGCCTGGACACCGGGGAAGAAGCAGATGACAGTGTCAGCCTGGACACCGGGGAAGAAGCAGACGACAGTGTCAGCCTGAACACCGGGGAAGAAGCAGACGACAGTGCCAGCCTGCACACTGAGGAAGAAGTGGAGGACAGTGCCAGCCTGGACACCGGGGAAGAAGCAGACGACAGTGCCAGCCTGGACACCAGGGAAGAAGCAGACGACAGTGTCAGCCTGGACACCGGGGAAGAAGCAGACGACAGTGCCAGCCTGCACACTGAGGAAGAAGTGGAGGACAGTGCCAGCCTGGACACCGGGGAAGAAGCAGACGACAGTGCCAGCCTGGACACAGGGGAAGAAGAGGATGGCAGTGCCAGCCTGGATACCGGGGAAGAAGCAGACGACAGTGCCAGCCTGGAAACCAGGGAAGAAGCAGACGACAGTGCCTGCCTGGACACCGGGGAAGAAGCAGATGGCAGTGCCTGCCTGGACACCGGGGAAGAAGCAGATGGCAGCGCCAGCCTGGACACAGGGGAAGAAGCGGACGACAGTGCCAGCCTGGACACAGGGGAAGAAGAGGATGACAGTGCCAGCCTGGACACCAGGGAAGAAGCAGACGACAGTGCCAGCCTGGACACAGGGGAAGAAGTGGAGGACAATGCCAGCCTGGATACCGGGGAAGAAGCAGACGACAGTGCCAGCCTGGACACAGGGGAAGAAGCAGACGACAGTGCCAGCCTGGACACAGGGGAAGAAGTGGAGGACAATGCCAGCCTGGACACCGGGGAAGAAGCAGACGACAGTGCCAGCCTGGACACAGGGGAAGAAGCAGACGACAGTGCCAGCCTGGATACCGGGGAAGAAGCAGACGACAGTGCCAGCCTGGATACCAGGGAAGAAGCAGATGGCAGCGCCAGCCTGGACACCAGGGAAGAAGCAGACGACAGTGCCAGCCTGGACACCAGGGAAGAAGCAGACGACAGTGCCAGCCTGGACACCGGGGAAGAAGCAGATGGCAGCGCCAGCCTGGACACAGGGGAAGAAGCAGATGACAGTGCCAGCCTGGACACCGGGAAGAAGCAGATGACAGTGCCAGCCTGGATACCAGGCAGTGCCAGCCTGGACACTGTGGAAGAAGTGGAGGACAGTGCCAGCCTGGATACCGGGGAAGAAGAGGATGACAGTGCCAGCCTGGACACAGGGGAAGAAGTGGACGGCAGTGCCAGCCTGGACACCGGGGAAGAAGCAGATGACAGTGCCAGCCTGGACACCAGGGAAGAAGCAGATGGCAGTGCCAGCCTGGACACCAGGGAAGAAGCAGATGGCAGTGCCAGCCTGGACACCGGGGAAGAAGTGGAGGACAGTGCCAGCCTGGATACCGGGGAAGAAGAGGATGACAGTGCCAGCCTGGACACCGGGGAAGAAGTGGAGGACAGTGCCAGCCTGGATACCGGGGAAGAAGAGGATGACAGTGCCAGCCTGGACACAGGGGAAGAAGTGGACGGCAGTGCCAGCCTGGACACCGGGGAAGAAGCAGATGACAGTGCCAGCCTGGACACCAGGGAAGAAGCAGATGGCAGTGCCAGCCTGGACACTAGGGAAGAAGCAGATGGCAGTGCCAGCCTGGACACCGGGGAAGAAGCAGATGACAGTGCCAGCCTGGATACCGGGGAAGAAGCAGATGACAGTGCCAGCCTGGACACCAGGGAAGACGCAGACGACAGTGCCAGCCTGGACACCAGGGAAGAAGCAGATGGCAGTGCCAGCCTGGACACCGGGGAAGAAGTGGAGGACAGTGCCAGCCTGGATACCGGGGAAGAAGAGGATGACAGTGCCAGCCTGGACACCGGGGAAGAAGTGGACGACAGTGCCAGCCTGGACACAGGGGAAGAAGCAGATGGCAGCGCCAGCCTGGACACAGGGGAAGAAGAGGATGGCAGTGCCATCCTGGACACCGGGGAAGAAGCAGACGACAGTGTCAGCCTGGACACCAGGGAAGACGCAGACGACAGTGCCAGCCTGGACACCGGGGAAGAAGCAGACGACAGTGCCAGCCTGCACACTGAGGAAGAAGTGGAGGACAATGCCAGCCTGGACACCGGGGAAGAAGCAGACGACAGTGCCAGCCTGGACACCAGGGAAGACGCAGATGGCAGTGCCAGCCTGGATACCGGGGAAGAAGCAGATGGCAGTGCCAGCCTGGACACCGGTGAAGAAGCAGACGACAGTGCCAGCCTGGACACCAGGGAAGAAGCAGACGACAGTGCCAACCTGGACCCAGAAAAATGTGTACCACACAGCGCAAGTCTGAGTAGACGAACAGGACTTGCCAGCAGGCAGATTCTGTGTAAATTCATAATGCTGTCGTACAACAATGCCCCCCAGGCAGGCCCTGGGCACTGCCTGGGCTGGGGCAGAGGCTTGGCGGTGTGCTGCTGCCTAGGAGGGGATTCTGTGACCAGCTTGGCCTGGCTGTCCCCAGAATGCAAGGCGGCATGTGCAGAAAACTCCCACTGATAGAGGCGTCGATTATTCCACTAAAATGTGAGAGAGAGCTTTTGTGTACTTACTAATGGAGCTGTAATCACACGCTTTACACACTCTTGGAGTGAGTGATGCAGCACTTTACACCGTGCCAATGCTTGTTGCAAGACCAGGTTCCGGCTGCACCCAAGCGAGGGATCTCGACTTCCCACTCAGGCTAATGAAACAATCAATACATTTCAATAACGTGAAACACATTCGACCTCACAAAGATGGGAGACAACCTTTACAACGCAACTTTTACTACGCAGTGCCATTACGATGCAACTTTTACAACGCAAACCATTACAACGCATTGCGCTGGGGGGCGCTCTAGGATAGGGAATAGGTTTAACTTACTATCCAACACCTTCCCTAATATCCACGGGGACTGGAGTTGGAATAGTAAATTAAACAATTCACTATCCAGCGCCCCAAAGCACTATGCGTTGTAAAGGCATGCGTTGTGAAAACCGTGTTGTAAAGGCATGCGTTGTGAAAGCATGCGTTGTGATGTCATACATCCCACAAAGATGGCAGAGTGTTAGCTTTACAAACCATGAAGGTTTATTGAAAGATCAGCAAAGTTATGAACTCAAATCATCAAATTAGTTGTAACTCAATAGCCAATACATGAATGAACCAGTCAATACATTTCAAAGCAATTCTAAATCATAAATGCAAAGACAAACTATCATAAAGCTGTCTCGAGTCGCAGAAAGCAGGCTCAACTTCCAATTAAGAGAAAAATCTGAACATATTACCCTACACCCCCTAAACAGCCCCAAACAGTTCAGCCGCAAGGATACATCAGGTCACGCACTTTCACTATTCATTTTAACATTTTTCAGTTCACAAACATGGTAAATGGTTCTGTGACAAGAGTCCTGTTACATTTTCTAGTGAGCGATTCTTTCAAGGATGCTTTAATGCAGGATGGACTGTGCTGGGCTTAAAAAGCAACAACATCCATTGGTCACTGGTGCCCAGCCTGTTGACACCTGCTGAAAGAATCTCATCCATTGGTCACTGGGTCACTGGTGTTCAGCCTGTCTGTGGGCACTTACATGAACCATCACACCCATTGTACATTGACAATGTGGTCAAGAGAGGGTTGTTTTCATGATTTGTGGCTGCTCCTTTACCAGGCATGATTTGTGGCTGTTCGCTCACCGGGCGTGATTTGTAGCTGCTCTTGCTCTTTCTCTTGGCATGACTTGTGGCTGCTCACTCACCAGGCGTGATTTGTGGCTGTTCGCTCACCGGGCGTGATTTGTAGCTGCTCTCGCTCTCTCTCTTGGCTTGATTTGTGGCTGCTCGCTCACCCGGCGTGATTTGTGGCTGTTCGTTCACCGGGCGTGATTTGTGGCTGCTCTCTCTTAGCATGATTTGTGGCTGTTCGCTCACCGGGCGTGATTTTTGGCTGCCTCTTTACCAGGCATGATTTGTGGCTGTTTGCTCACCAGGCATGATTTGTAGCTGCTCTCGCTCTCTCTCTTAGCATGATTTGTGGCTGTTGGCTCACCGGGCGTGATTTGTAGCTGCTCTCGCTCTCTCTCTTGGCATGACTTGTGGCTGCTCACTCACCAGGCGTGATTTGTGGCTGTTCGCTCACCGGGTGTGATTTGTAGCTGCTCTCGCTCTCTCTCTTGGCTTGATTTGTGGCTGCTCGCTCACCAGGCGTGATTTGTGGCTGTTCGTTCACCGGGCGTGATTTGTGGCTGCTCTCTCTTAGCATGATTTGTGGCTGTTCGCTCACCGGGCGTGATTTGTGGCTGCCTCTTTACCAGGCATGATTTGTGGCTGTTTGCTCACCAGGCATGATTTGTAGCTGCTCTCGCTCTCTCTCTTAGCATGATTTGTGGCTGTTCGCTCACCGGACGTGATTTGTGGCTGTTCGTTCACCGGGCGTGATTTGTGGCTGCTCTCTCTTAGCATGATTTGTGGCTGTTCGCTCACCGGGCGTGATTTGTGGCTGCCTCTTTACCAGGCATGATTTGTGGCTGTTTGCTCACCAGGCATGATTTGTAGCTGCTCTCGCTCTCTCTCTTAGCATGATTTGTGGCTGTTCGCTCACCGGGCGTGATTTGTGGCTGATCACTCACCAAGCATGATTTGTGGGTGCTGGCTCACCAGTCGTGATTTGCGTGTGCTGGCTCACCACCAGTTGGGATTAGTGGTTGCTCGCTCACCAGGCGTGCTTTGTAGCCTCTCACTCACCAGGCGTGATTTGTGGCTGATCACTCACCAAGAATGATTTGTGGGTGCTGGCTCACCAGTCGTGATTTGTGTGTGCTGGCTCACCACCAGTTGGGATTAGTGGCTGCTAGCTCACCAGGCGTGCTTTGTAGCCTCTCACTCACCAGGCGTGATTTGTGGCTGATCACTCACCAAGCATGATTTGTGGGTGCTGGCTCACCAGTAGTGATTTTTGTGTGCTGGCTCACCAGTTAAAATGGTTGGAACGTTCCAACCATTTTACTGGAAGACAGCAAATGAAATGCCGCGCGACGGCGTGTTAAGAGCCTATTATAGCTCTCATCTGTACAACTTTAAATGAAGATCTGAAAACTAAAAAAGCGTTTTTACTTTTACGCTTTCTGAAATACGAATCACTAAGTCTGCAAAAGACCATCCTCCCAGTTTCAGGTATATTTTCTCATTCATCAAATACGCGTTCCAGGATTGGGCTTGAAAAAACTTCCGATCATAGATCCTTTAAGCCTTGAGAAAGTTACTTGTTTGTAATGAAACACGTGTCGGCTGCCTGTTTCATCTTCCTTCATCTGGAAACACAGCACAGATGGATCTTGTGACCACAATATCTAATATGCCAAAATTATGATAAATTGTTCAGATATATTTTCAAAAATGATTTATTAAAATTTCTAAATCACGGCATTTTTTTGATGATGTTCTCTTTACAATTGACCAAATAACAGCATTGTATACTTAAATTTGAAGGTGATCTTGACCTATTAACTAGGCCAAGACAGGGAACAACTCCCTTAGAAGTACTTACTTCTTTGACATTACTTGTGTAGAGTGCCGAGGTACAACAAACTCTATAATAGTCTCCAATTGACCTTTTTGGTTCTAATTGGAAGCCGACATCTATGGTAGTGGGTGTCTTTGTTACCTTGAGTGGCACCATTCTTGTTAAAACAATACGATGTACGTTGCAATTAATTTTCTATAAAGACTTTTGAGTTGAGGATTGGACAGTGCGACAGTCTATACCACCACTACCTGTGCTGTTCTTTGTGATTTGTGGCTGCTCACTCACCAAGCATGATTTGTGGCTGCATGCTCACCAGGCGTGATTTGTGTGTGCTCACTCACCAAGCATGATTTGTGGCTGCTTGCTCATCAGGCGTGAATTGTGGCTGCTTGCTCACCAAGCATGATTTGTGGCTGCTTGCTCATCAGGCGTGAATTGTGGCTGCTTGCTCACCAAGCATGATTTGTGGCTGCTTGCTCATCAGGCGTGAATTGTGGCTGCTTGCTCACCAAGCATGATTTGTGGCTGCTTGCTCATCAGGCGTGAATTGTGGCTGCTTGCTCACCAGGCATGATTTGTGGGTGCTGACTCACCAGTCGTGATTTGTGGGTGCTGGCTCACCAGTTTGGATTTGTGGTTGCTCGCATACCAGGCATGGTTTGTGGCTGCTCGCTTACCAGTCGTCATTTGTGGCTGCTCAGGATGGGAAAGTACGGCTCAAGGAGGGACAGACATTGTGTCCAGGTCGAACCATTACTGTGTCCAGATTGGAAAGAGTTATTGTGAACCCCTCCATAAGTGACAGCCTCCTCTGGGTGATCACAGCTCTTGGGAGTGTCTGTCTCCTTGAAGCCCTGTGCAGGTGTGAGAAGTTTTCTTCCAGACATGAGTGTCCTGGGGACAGAAGAGCAGGTGTCTCCCTACTTTTGAGTGGAAGCTGTAGTCAACAATCTGCCACTCTCACTTTGAAATGGGTGTGCACGCTCAATATAGAAACCAGAATAACAATGGCATAGAATGTCGAGGAGATACAAAGAAACCGAAACATGGATAGGTAAGTTTGGTATTATATATCCATCTCCACATATATGTACCTTGGCAATATATGTACATCTTCAAGGTATGTAGGTGTGGAGTTTCGAATGGTAAATCTATGCTTCCCTATATGCCCCTTCTTTTCTATACTTCCCTATATACACTTTCCTTTCGATACTTCCCTATATCCACTTTCCTTTCGATACTTCCCTATATCCACTTTCCTTTCGATACTTCCCTATATGCACTTTCCTTTCGATACTTCCCTATATGCAGCTTCTTTTCTATACTTCCCTATATGCACTTTCCTTTCGATACTTCCCTATATGCACTTTCCTTTCGATACTTCCCTATATGCACTTTCCTTTCGACACTTCCCTATTCGCACCTTCTTTTCGATGTTTCCCTATATCCACTTTCCTTTCGATACTTCCCTATATGCACTTTCCTTTCGATATTTTGTAGGGGTGGGCTAAATTTGCGTAGTCGCCCTACGCAAAGCTCCGCAAAATGGTAAAAATATCCACGAACAAGCAGAGTTCCGTAAACACGTGTAATTGCTTGTTCCCCCCATTAGCACTGCTATTTTCCTGTTCGCGAACGCTGTTTGTGTGCTCGGGGGGAAATATCTCAGAAACACGCATTTTGAAAATGCAAACAAACGAAAAATTCTGCAAAGCCGCGGATCGCGGAATTTTTGCCAATTCCGCAGAACGCGAAATAACCCAAATTCCGCAAATTCCTCAAAATCCTGCGAGCGGAACGGAATTTACCACCTAGGCCTTATATTTTGTCTCCCTATATTATGCGCTCGATATTCTGGGGGTCGATACCCAGTAGTACAGCCTTAAAGTACAAGTATAATAGTACTGAATAGTAGAAGATAGCACAGGACAGTACCGGATAGCACAAGTCAGTGCAGGGCGGTACAGGCTTGTAAGGGTTAATACATGGCAGTACAGAATGGTAAAGGATAGTACAGGGTAACACAGGATAGTACAGGACAGTACTCAGTATATAGGGTAGTAAATGATAGTACAGGACCATACAGGAAGTTGGTACAGGAAACTACAGGACTATAGATGATGGTACAGGGTAGTACATGGCATTACGGAATGGTACAGGTTAGTACAGAACAGAACAGGACGGTACAGGGTGGTACATGTTAGTACAGGATTGTACCAGGTGGTACTGGAAATTACAGGATAGACAGGGCAATACAGGAATGTCCAGGAGAATTCAAATGCCACCAATTGATTCCTGGTTGTCTCATTGTCGTGAGACAGCTGGCAGGTTCCATCTGATAGTTGAACTAAAGGGGGGGGCGGTTCTTTTAAGTAGAATAAGGCCCAGAGCATTCAGTACCCCACAATCGAGAGTCGAGGTGGGAGTCGCACCTCTGGGTTTGACAATGAGAGCAGTGCAACCGCTCTCTGGTGGATCGCACACTCGCTGCCGGAAAGGGCGTGCAGCTCTCTCTGGTGCATCGCACACTTGCTGCCGGAAAGGTGTGCAGCGCTCTCTAGTGCATCACGCACTTGCTGCTGGAAAGGGGTGCAGCGCTCTCCGGTGCATCACACACTCGCTGCCGGAAAGGGCGTGCAGCTCTCTCTGGTGCATCGCACACTTGCTGCCGGAAAGGGCGTGCAGCTCTCTCTGGTGCATCGCACACTTGCTGCCGGAAAGGCGTGCAGCGCTCTCTGGTGCATCATACACTCGCTGCCGGAAAGGGGTGCAGCGCTCTCTGGTGCATCACACACTCGCTACCGGAAAGGGGTGCAGCGCTCTCTGGTGCATCACACACTCGCTGCCGGAAAGGGCGTGCAGCTCTCTCTGGTGCATCGCACACTTGCTGCCGGAAAGGGCGTGCAGCTCTCTCTGGTGCATCGCACACTTGCTGCCGGAAAGGCGTGCAGCGCTCTCTGGTGCATCACACACTCGCTGCCGGAAAGGGGTGCAGCGCTCTCTGGTGCATCACACACTCGCTGCCGGAAAGGGGTGCAGCGCTCTCTGGTGCATCACACACTCGCTGCCGGGAAGGGGTGCAGCGCTCTCCGGTGCATCACACACTCGCTGCCGGAAAAGGCGTGCAGCTCTCTCTGGTGCATCGCACACTTGCTGCCGGAAAGGGCGTGCAGCTCTCGCTGGTGCATCGCACACTTGCTGCCGGAAAGGCGTGCAGTGCTCTCTGGTGCATCACACACTCGCTGCCGGAAAGGGGTGCAGCGCGCTCTGGTGCATCACACACTCGCTGCCGGAAAGGGGTGCAGCGATCTCTGGTGCATCACACACTCGCTGCCGGAAAGGGGTGCAGCGCTCTCCGGTGCATCACACACTCGCTGCCGGAAAGGGGTGTAGTTCTCACTAGTGCATCACACACTTGCTGTCGGAAAGGCGTGCATCGCTCTCTGGTGCATCACACACTTGCTGCTGGAAAGGCGTGCAGCGCTCTCTGGTGCATCACACACTTGCTG
Source organism: Lissotriton helveticus (assembly GCF_964261635.1). Classification (NCBI taxonomy): domain Eukaryota; kingdom Metazoa; phylum Chordata; class Amphibia; order Caudata; family Salamandridae; genus Lissotriton; species Lissotriton helveticus. The sequence continues at coordinate 39,595,839 of NC_136068.1, forward strand.
TCGGAAGGGCGTGCAGCGCTCTCTGGTGCGCCACACACTCACTGCCGGAAAGGCGTGCATCGCTCACTAGTGCATCACACACTTCCGGTCGGAAAGGCGTGTATCGCTCACTAGTGCATCACACACTTGCTGTCGGAAAGGCGTGCATCGCTCACTAGTGCATCACACACTTGCTGCCGGAAAGGCGTGCAGGGCTCTCTGGTGCATCACACACTTGCTGCCGGAAAGGCGTGCAGGGCTCTCTGGTGCTTCACACACTCGCTGCCGGAAAGGTGTGCAGCGCTCTCTGGTGCATCACACACTCGCTGCCTGAAGGGCGTGCAGCGCTCTCTGGTGCATCACACACTCTCTGCCGGAAAGGTGTGCAGCCCTCTCTGGTGCATCACACACTTGCTGCTGGAAAGGCGTGCAGTGCTCCTGATACATCACACACTCGCTGCCGGAAGGGCGTGCAGCGCTCTCTGGTGCGTCACACACTCGCTGCCGGAAAGGTGTGCAGCCCTCTCTGGTGCATCACACACTTGCTGCTGGAAAGGCGTGCAGCGCTCTCTGGTGCGTAACACACTCGCTGCCGGAAAGGTGTGCAGCCCTCTCTGGTGCATCACACACTTGCTGCTGGAAAGGCGTGCAGCGCTCTCTGGTGCGTCACACACTCGCTGCCGGAAAGGTGTGCAGCCCTCTCTGGTGCATCACACACTTGCTGCTGGAAAGGCGTGCAGCGTTCTCTGGTGCCTCACACACTCGCTGCTGGAAAGGCGTGCTGCGCTCTCTGGTGCATCACACACTCGCTGCCGGAAAGGTGTGCAGCGCTCTCTGGTGCTTCACACACTCGCTGCCGGAAGGCGTGCAGCGCTCTCTGGTGCATCACACACTCGCTGCCGGAAGGCGTGCAGCGCTCTTCGGTGCATCACACACTTGCTGCCGGAAAGTCGTGCAGCGCTCTCTGGTGCATCACACACTTGCTGCCGGAAAGTCGTGCAGCGCTCTCTGGTGCATCACACACTCGCTGCCGGAAGCGCGGGCTCTGCAGTGCAGATGTGTGGCTGCTGGGGAAGCAGTGTGATCGTGAGGCTGAAGCTGGCAGCATTACACGTCATTCGTATATATATCTAAGTGTTTACATCTCGTGGTGCTGTCTGTGTCAGCAGTCACCTGCTCCAGGACTGCTGTGCACGTCTCAGTATCCAAAGATGTCTCAGAGATCAGGTGATAACAACTTCCAGGAATATCAACAGTCTGCTAATTAGCGACTTAGAATCAATTAGTAAATGTTCTCTGCTGTTAGTGATTGATGTTGGCGAGGCTGGAGGGGGAGACGAGGATGCGTCATTTGAAGTAGCTGAGTAGTGCATAGTGTGTGAGGGGGTGGCAGGTACAAGGTGTGCATCGAGGGGTGCCCCCCTGCCTCTTAGTCTCTTCTCTGATGATGGAGTAGGTGGAGGTGGTCTCAGGGTGACGTGTTCCAGGGCCTTGCCGTGGAGCTGCACTACTTCCAATATGGCTGCCACACTTTGTGGAGTCTAGACCGTGAACTTCTGCATGTCAGATTTCACCCATGCAAGACAGGCCATATCAAGTGAATGCAAACACTAAGGCGGAGGAGCGTCCCCCACTCCTTTTAAGCAGTGTAACTAAAGGAAAAATAAAATGATAATAACTCAATGTTATTATATTTTTTGTGCTCCTGCTGCTTTGCAGCCGGGGTGGGCGGGGCTGCTCAGCTCTCAGGGCAGGGGAGGAGTGGTTTGCCCACTGCAAGTGCGCATGAATGTTTGTCCGGCCCTCTTTTACATCCCTCGCCCGCCTCACCACCCATGATCCGTATTGGCCGCCACTGATAGGTGCTGCAGTTACACATCCCGGCACTGCCACACTGACCCACTGCCCAGGTCCGTCTGCTCTCGTGATGTAGCGTCTGCACAAGATCCTCACAAAAGTAAGTAGTATTTCTAGAGCACAAACCTATCAGAAAGGCAGCAGAGCGCTGTACCGCGTCAGTGTGAGGCACGGATGCAACCAGGCAGTGATGAAGGGGTCGATGGATACTTGGGCAGAAGAGGATGCCCCAGTGCTGTGCTGCTCTGTTCTTTAAGGCAGTGTCTTCAGCTCCTCTCGTGCGTGCAGGGTTCTTCTTCTACATCCAGAGTGTAAGGATGGATTAGACCCATCGCCCTGGTTGTACCCGTCGGCTCCTCTCCATCTCCAGTCTGATGGTGTCCTGGCCACGCCTGTGCCCAGCGCCACCAGAGATGGTCAGCCAAGAGGCCGGTGCTGCTTGTGTTGGCTTTCAAGATGATGGAGCTGGTTTCAAGAGGATGGGGCTGGTTTCAAGATGATGGAGCTGGTTTCAAGAGGATGGGGTTGGTTTTAAGAGGATGGGGCTGGTTTCAAGAGGATGGGGCTGGTTTCAAGATGATGGAGCTGGTTTCAAGAGGATGGGGTTGGTTTTAAGAGGATGGGGCTGGTTTTAATAGGATGGAGCTGGTTTCAAGATGATGGAGCTGGTTTCAAGATGATGGAGCTGGTTTCAAGATGATGGAGCTGGTTTCAAGAGGATGGGGTTGGTTTTAAGAGGATGGGGCTGGTTTTAAGAGGATGGAGCTGGTTTCAAGATGATGGAGCTGGTTTCAAGAGGATGGGGTTGCTTTTAAGAGGATGGGGCTGGTTTTAAGAGGATGGGGCTGGTTTCAAGATGATGGAGCTGGTTTCAAGAGGATGGGGTTGCTTTTAAGAGGATGGGGCTGGTTTTAAGAGGATGGGGCTGGTTTCAAGATGATGGAGCTGGTTTCAAGAGGATGGGGTTGCTTTTAAGAGGATGGGGCTGGTTTTAAGAGGATGGGGCTGGTTTCAAGATGATGGAGCTGGTTTCAAGAGGATGGGGTTGCTTTTAAGAGGATGGGGCTGGTTTTAAGAGGATGGAGCTGGTTTCAAGATGATGGAGCTGGTTTCAAGAGGATGGGGTTGGTTTTAAGAGGATGGGGCTGGTTTTAAGAGGATTGAGCTGGTTTCAAGATGATGGAGCTGGTTTCAAGAGGATGGGGTTGGTTTTAAGAGGATGGGGCTGGTTTTAAGAGGATGGAGCTGGTTTTAAGAGGATGGAGCTGGTTTCAAGATGATGGAGCTGGTTTCAAGATGATGGAGCTGGTTTCAAGAGGATGGGGTTGGTTTTAAGAGGATGGGGCTGGTTTTAAGAGGATGGAGCTGGTTTCAAGATGATGGAGCTGGTTTCAAGAGGATGGGGTTGCTTTTAAGAGGATGGGGCTGGTTTTAAGAGGATGGAGCTGGTTTCAAGATGATGGAGCTGGTTTCAAGAGGATGGGGTTGGTTTTAAGAGGATGGGGCTGGTTTTAAGAGGATTGAGCTGGTTTCAAGATGATGGAGCTGGTTTCAAGAGGATGGGGTTGGTTTTAAGAGGATGGGGCTGGTTTTAAGAGGATGGAGCTGGTTTTAAGAGGATGGAGCTGGTTTCAAGATGATGGAGCTGGTTTCAAGATGATGGAGCTGGTTTCAAGAGGATGGGGTTGGTTTTAAGAGGATGGGGCTGGTTTTAAGAGGATGGAGCTGGTTTCAAGATGATGGAGCTGGTTTCAAGATGATGGAGCTGGTTTCAAGATGCCGGGGCTGGCAAGGGACGTCAGCGGAGTTCCATCAGGATGGGGAGATGTGATCATTTTTTGCTAGTCCCTGGATATGGCGTGCTTGCAGCATGAAGGGTGCCCCTGAGAGGGACAGCTTGGAGCCTGGGTGACCTACAAATGTAAGGCTACAAGGCTTGGACAGCAGTTCTGAAGTCACTTTCTGGGGAGGAATGGTTTGGTTTCCTTTTCTTTAGTAGGGAGACCTGGTACCCAGCACCTTGGTGAGATCTTCTTTGTGGGTGACTGCGGTGCCCAGCCTCCATCAGAGGGACTTGGATGTTGGATGAAAGTTGGGGTTCAAATTACATCTGTGTGGTTGAGCCTGGTTTAGTCCAGTTGCTGCCCATTGTTGAGCCCTTTGGGACACACAGGTCTGGGTGGGTTCAGGCACCGGATGTCTGAGCCCAGGAGGCTTTCAGGGAGGGTTTGGTTTGTCGGTGCATTGATGAACTTTCTTACTGTTACAGTGATCAGATGCCCAACCATCTCCAGGAAGAGGTTGAGATGGTGGGGCTGGGGCGACAAGAGGAAGCGCTGGTCAGCTCCACAGGTGACAGCGAGCTCCTGGGACCTGGAGGCGTCCAAGTGATGAACTGATGTGGGTTGAATGGGCAGGGGTAGAGCCGGTTAAGGACCGATTGGCTTTGCCAATGCTTGCTAGCAGTATGAAATCAATGAGTTTGGATACATGAGTAACAACAATGTGTTTTTTTTGGTGAGTAATTAGAATTGGAAATGTTTCACCCCTGAAAAATGAGACTTGGTATCAAACATTACTGAGGTCTGAGGAAGGGGTGGCGGTCTTCGGGGGTCTCGGTCACTTACTGCGCCATCATCACAGACTCGACCGCGCTTTCGCTGATTCTACTGCTTTGTTAATCAAAAAAGATTTGTTATGGTTGCCTTTAACCTCTTTTCTTTCTAGGTCAAATAGTTAAGGTAACATATGCATCTTTTAGGGCCATATGTATCAAGCAAATTTGCATTTGCAAAGGCCGAAATTTGCAGAATTTCGGCCTTTGCGAATGCTAATTTGCTAAATGGTATGTATGAAACATTTTGGCTGCAAAATAAGGAATCGCAAAATTTGCCATTCCTTATTTTGCGATTGCACTTAAGGAATCACAAATTTTGCGATTCCTTAAATGCAATGTATCAAAGAAAAAATAATTCAAAATTGCCCATAAGGATTCGCAAATTACCACCAACTTCTAGTTGGTGGTAAGTTGTGAATTCTTTTAAAAAAGCAATTTTTTTTAAATCCAAAGGTGCCATATGACGCACATACATGCCCTTAGGGCATGTATGTGCGCCATATGCCCACACATGTCATTTTCAGGGGAGCAGCAGGGTGTTCTTGTGACACCCCTGCACCCTTGAAAGTATTCCTAAATTGCGATTAGCAAATTGCTAATCGCAAATTTCCCCTTCATTCCTATGGGCCTCCTGGCCCATAGAAATGAATGGGAAATTTGCGATTAGCAATTTAGGAATGTTAAGGAATCGCTAAAAAGAAGCGATTTCCTACATACATACCATTTTGCGATTTCTAAATAGCGATTCCTTAAAAATCGCTATTTAGAATTCGCAAAACGGAACTATGATACATATGGCCCTTAGTGTTTTTCACATTTTTAGTATTTATTCACTGTTACTTGTCTTGCTTTTCTTCTTTACTGCACCCCTTTCTTCTCCTCTCTTCTCCTTTCTCTCCTCTCTTCTTCTCTCTCTCTTATCCTTTCTTCTCTCCTTCTTCTTCTCATAATTAAAAAAAATGCATTTGACTTGGTACAGTTTTCTCACCACTTTCCTCTGCAGTCTCTCACTCCCTTGGATACGTATGCCCCATCTGTCGCCACACATTTCTGAAATCCTCCTTCTGTGTATCTCAGCCTCATCTCTTTCCTCTTCAGCACCCTCCTTTCACTCTCCCCTGTATGTACTTCATCGCATCTCCTTCCCGCCCTCTCTGGCGCACACACAGCTCCCACTCACTTCTAAACACTACGGGGCTTATTTACAAGCCTCTTGCGCCACCCGTACATCACTTTTCTCATGTTCCTTGTGCTTTCACCCTGTCTATATTTTGGCAGGTTTGTTCTTCCTTTGCACTATTCTGCATAAAATCACAATTACTTCTAGCACATGTGACCATTGCTCTGTGCTCTCTGCAGAGAGGCCATAGATTGAATGAGCGTGTATTCGGAATACCTTTAAGATCCCCTGGCAGGCAGAGTGACAAACACACACAGCCTTCATCCTCGGCTCTAGCGCTCTCTATCGTGACCTGTTATAAACACCCACCCACAGCCGGCTCTCACTCAGACCCCTACAAGAGACTATGGCCTAGATGTAGGTAATTCCCATTTACAGACTCTTAAATACCGAATTTTACCGATTCGGTATTTAAGAGTCTGTAAATGGGAAGGGGGCAGATGTAGGTAATTCCGAATTCAGGAATACCGAATCTGTAAGATTCGGTATTTACCGATTCGGTATTGCCCATTGATTCCTATGGGCCTTGAAGCTCATAGGAATCAATGGGCAATACCGAATCTGTATTTACCGAATCGGTAAATACCGAATCCTGCAAGGGTGCAGGGGGTGTCACTTTGACACCCTCTAGCACCCCAAGTGCAGGCTTGTGTGACATGTGGCAGACAGACATGACCTAAGGGCATGTCTGTGTGTCACATGGAACAGGTGTGCATGCACAGATGTGCATGCACACCTGGATTCGGTATTTTACCACCCAATTGGATTGTGTGGTAAAATACCAACTCTTAAGGGCCTGTGGCACTCTTAGGAGTGTCAGCTACATATGGATTTACCGATTCGGTAAATATACCGATTCTTAAAATAACATGCCCCTACATCTGAAAACCCTAATACCGGTCGGAAACTGCAGAAGTCGGCTGTTTCCGACCGGTATTAGGGCTCCTACATCTGGCCCTGAGTCTATAGTATGCGCTATGCAAGAGTCATGCACCGCATGACTCAAAACAACTACAGAAACACACCATACTGGATGAAGAAAACACTCCCACGGAACGCAGGAAGAATTAAAAGGTGTGAAATGTAAGCGGGAGGACATGGGATAAATTAACAGTTTACAGTCAGTGTTTAGAACTCAACAGGTGTTTGTGGCTGTGAAGGTAAGACGAACAGAGGGCCCGGCGGGGACCTGTTGCAAAGCCAGGTTGCGTCATTTTTAACATGGGAAAAATGACGCAAAAGTGGAGCAAGAGGCTTGCAAGTTAGCCCCTTTGTGTCTACTGCTGGTCTGACACCAGATGGACCGGCTCCACTGAAAGCCCCGGCCTCTCTATGATGAAGGGCGAGCTGGAGTCGGATTGGCCGGCATGAGAGGTGATATTGTAGTTGGGCGTTGACTGCTTTCTCAGTGATCTTGTTGATGAAGGGTGGGTGAGTGGTGGGCTGATGGTTGGCAAGGTCATCCGGGTGTGGTGTGAGTTCGCCCAGACGTGGGAGGACCTCTGAGGTACAGGGCTTAATTTGTAAAAAAAAAAAAAGAAAAAGTCCCGCGCCTTTCATGAGGAGACCACTACAGTTTGCACCAAACATTGCCCTACAATTCTACCAATAAAACTACTAACGCTCACACTGCCACAAGCGTGACAACACTGACTTTTTCAGGCCTCTGAAGCTCTAGGAATAGCTTGGGTGGCAGGTAATAGTCATTTTGAATGTACAGTGAATTAATAATTACCTGTTGTTGTGGTCATCTCTAAATTAGCCATACAGCGCCACCTTGTGGCAGACTGTCAAAAGCACTGGAGCTGACAAGTGCTGTGCAGCACCAGAAAGCACTGGCTCAAATTAAGCAATGCTGTGGTAGTCAAACTGTTGGACTTTGGCCCTTAGGGCAGGTTCACCCCTAGACTTTTTGCTTGAAATGGTGACCTGGAGATGGTGATTTTTGGATTCTGCGCACTTTTACTGTGTCCCAGTGGAAAGTGCGTGCGCACTCTGAGTGCATGTGCTGAGCTAGGCCTGCCCGCCCATAGGAATGCATGGGGAATGTATGTGTCCCTGGTAGTTCCTGATGCGTGGGGTGTACAGGCTTGAGTCTGGTATGTGTGAACTCGTGAGAGTGAATGCTGCGAGATGGTGTATGCAGCATGTATGTGTCTAGTAGCGAAGCGCCATTTCTAGACATGGCTGTACGTGTGCTGTGAGGGTGCTGGAGTGTGATTGGCTGGAGCTGGCTGGCATGCCAGGCTCCAGGAAGTCTGGATGGGTCTGCCCGGTGGTGAGTGGGAGATTAGCATGAGTGATGTGTGGGAGGAGTGTACCTGTGTCCTGGATGGGCTGGGTTTTCCCCACACAATGCTGGCTCCGCCCCCCTGTGGTGTGTCTAATGACCCAAGCCCTGCCAGTGAATAGAGAGGGTGGTTGAGGTAAACAGAGTACTCAAGAACCAGCTGCGACTGGTTCCGCCCCCACTCTGCACCCTTGAACAAAGGAATGCACTGTATAAAAATGGGGCTGTGTCCCCACAGATGTTGTTCTCTTCCAGGATCCTGAGGGGGCTGTTGCTGCTGCTGGGGCCAGAGGACCGCCACTTGGGGTGTCTCCCTGCCTGGAGACCCAGTGAGCTGGCTCTGGGCCCAGCCTTGCCCCCCTGCCTGCCCAGGGACTTGCTGGCACTCTGCCCTGCTTGCTGAGGGCACCTAGGAGCGCTTTATCCTGTTTGTAGCGCTAGGAGCGCGCTTTATGCCCTCTAGCGCTTGGAAGCGCTTTGTTTTTGATTATAGCGCTTGGAGCGCTGTGATTGTCCGCCTAGCGCAGGGAGCGCTGTAAATTGCCTGTTAAGCGCTGAGGAGCGCTATGCCTGCCTAGCGAGTGCCTACCTCGCTTTATAATTGATTAGGAGGCCGGTGCCCACCCGGCATTGCCCAGGTCCGTGGTTTATTTGGATCACGAGGGAGCCCACTCCTCGGATCATGGGAGCCCGCCTGCCTGCCTAAGAAGCGAGCCGCCGCGCTGCCCGCGGCGACCCGGAAGTGTTTGGGGGTCCGACCAACCCCAGCGCGGCCCAGGAAAGGCCGACCGGAAGTCCCGCCTTGTAAATGTAAATGTAAATGTAGTTGAGCTTATATAGCGCACAGCTACCCGCAGTGGGTGTCCCGGCGCTTGCTTAGGGAACCCTTCCTGGTATTCCCCTGTGAGATAGCAGGGTATCCACAAGGTGAAAGTCAGGCATCCCGCCGCGAGGGGCCGTTGTGGAGATTAAGCAAGCTATTGCCCAGAGTCGCAGAGTGTGAACCCGTGAGTCGAGGAGGCACCGTGGCGAGAATTATCGAGTCCGTGGAATTTTTAGCCCAAGACCCCGCCGAGGCGGGGAATTGAACCCTGGTCCAGGACCGATCTCAGCTTCCGGGTCTGCTGCCTCTAACCCCTGAGCCACACTTCTCCACAAGCCTGCGTAGCCTGTGTAGCCTGCGTCCCGCCCCCGGGGCTCCCGAGGACGAGGGAGAGCCCCAGAGCCCAGCGAGGAGGAGGGAAACCAAGGAGCAGCACGAGAGGAGCCGCCCTGCAGCCCAGACAGCCGGTGAGTGCAGGGGCGGGTTCCGTGTTGTCCTGCGAGCGCCCCCCGTTGAGGGAGGGGTCGCTCCACAGAGAGGAGCCCCCGGACCTTCATCAGAGCCCGGTGGGGCTGAAGTGCTGAGCTCCAAGTGCCCCACGTGGTGAGGAGCCGAGAGAGGCTCAAGGCGACCCCTGCTTGGTTCCAGAGTTCCCCGAGAGGAACTCCACCGCCCGCATCAGTGATTAGGAGCTCCAAGACTCCTAGGCTCCATTGTTGTTGCGAGCCCAGAGGAGGCTCAGGGGGCATTTGCAAAGTTGAGTCCCCCGTGAGGGGCTCCACCAAGGCAGCATTTCGTGTTTAGAGCCCAGTGAGGCTCTGGAGGGCCACATTTATTTCTTAGGGCCTGGAGAGAGGCTCCAGGCGCCAAAGTGGTTGTGAAGGGCCCAGAGAGGCTCGTGAGCCCCCACTGTTGTTCTTGAGCCCTGGCAGGCTCAAACATTGTTGCACCAGTTGCCCAGCACTGTGTGGGCAACTGCTACGTTTAGGCCCCCCTGACTTTGGACACAGGGCGTCCTAGCCCCAGAGAGGCCAGTTGGCCTAGGGACAGTCACAGGTGGTGACTTACGTGAGTTTGGCGCAACTGTACTTTTTCTGCACCTCTGAATGTATTGTGATGCATCATGTGTTTTCCTCCCTTACACCTCTGAATGAATGTTATGCATTGCATCATGTGTTATGTGCTTCCACCCCCACAGGTATTGTGATGTGTAGGTGGTTGTTTTCTCCCTAGTACAGGTGGTGCTAGTGAGGTCCTGGTTACCAGTGATTACTGGTTGTGTTGTGTGCTATTTTGTGCTATATTCTATGTACTAAGTGCTATTTCTGAAAGTGTTACTTCTGATTCCTGACAGTGGTCCAGGCGGCCCTGTCTTGTAAATATCCCCTGTAAATTCTGCCCGTGCCTCTGGCACATTGTAAAGTGTGTGTTTTATCTAAGGTGTTTTGGTGTAATACAAAGGCTATTTTTATATAACCTTGTGTGGAGTTTCCTTTGTGGTGGGCCCTGGGAGTTGTTGCTGGGGTGCGTGCGCAAATACTTAACTTACATCGCCTCCAAGTTTAGCCTTGCTGCTCGCGCCACGTTACCTAGAGGGTGAGTAGGGGTTATCTTGGCGTGTAACTCCCTTGCCCTGACTTGGGTGTGGTGGTCTCTGACTGACTTTGGCGAAAGCCCTGGCCAGCCAGGGATCCCATTTCCAACATTGGCGGCAAGCGGTGGGATAAGGATTTGTGTTTGCCTTGTACCTTAGTAGCAGCTGGCTGCACCACAAAACTCTGCATATTAGATGACCACATTTTTGGGGATTATTGTTTTTGGTGAAATTCCATTGTTTCTTCTCCTGAAGAGTGTCATTTGATAATTGTGTTCAGTACATTTGTCCCCCGCCCTGCTTCCAGAGTTTGGTACCTGTGTCGCTTTTGGTCAGGTTGAGGAATCAGGGGTGGTAGAAACTGCCTTACCGATCCGAGGGGAGGGTGTGTGGATGAATGGTGTGTTTTCCTGGACGCATGAGTATGAGTTCTCTTTGATAAGGAGATTGTTGAAGTTTTGGAATTGTGTACTCTTACTTCAGATAGTTAAGTCCCCTGTGTTGCACGTGTCTGTGAGCATCCTGCCAGGATGGAGTCTGCTTTTAATGTCTGGGGTCTGTTTTTGCATGAACTGAGAGAGTTTTGCGAAGAGAGAGACATTGCAGTGAATGAGTCAGACACCCAGTCCCAACTTAGGGGTAACCTATTACAATGGCAGAAGGAGGACTGGGAGCGTGAGCACAGTGCGGAGAGGGCCCGGGTCTCACACCATGAGGGTGGTGGGTCTGAGGGGAGCCCTGAAGAGTCTGAGGAGGAGGAAGAAAATGATAGCACAGGGACGCCAGCAGATAGTGAGGACCCCATAGATAGGGAGTCCCTTGCTGGGTCCAGTATAGGAGGCAGTGCCTCATCCCTTTACCTGTCCCCAGAGGAGCTGGAAGATAGGAGGAGAGAAAGGGAGCACCAGCTGGCTTTAGAGAGGCTCAGGTTGGAGCATGCCCAGGCTATGGCACAGCTGGGCATTAGAAAGCAACAGCTAGAGACTGAGAGGGTCTTAGCGCAGGAAAGGATAGAGGAGGCTGAGAGGGCCGCCACCAGAGGCAAAGTAGCTCTGGAGGGTAGACTATCCCCTGCGCGCAGTGTTGAGTTTCTGGACTCCCCAGGGAGGGTTGAGTCCAGTGGTGGCAGCTATTTAGATTCCAGTATAGGAAATCCCAGTCCCAGTTCCCCCAGTCTGGTACCTGTTTCCCAGGAAGAGGAGTATAGGTTGAAATTCAGGGGCAGTAGGAAGCTGCCTCACCAGTCGTGGGAGAAGTTTGAGGATGAATGTCATGGAGCACTGTGGGCTTGGGTAGAGGTTCACACTGACTCTGATTTTGAGAAACTGTTTGATATGATTGTCAAAGAGCAGGTGCTCAGTGGTTGTTGTCCAGAGTTGCGCCAACACCTGTTGGAATATGGGTCTTCTTGTTCAGAGCAGCTTGCCGTGGAAGCAGACCGCTGGGAAAGGGCCAGAGGTTCTCTAGAGTCATTGGTGAGTGACTCCAAAAGTAGTGGTTCAGGGATCTTCCAGCCCAGCGTGGTGGAAGAGGCTCAGTGTAGCCCAGCTAGGTCCCAGGATAGCGAGGAGGGTGTAGGGGCTCACTGCCTGGCTCAGTGGAGCAGGAGTGAGGGGGAGACCGAGGTTCCCCAGACGCCCGAAGCCCTGCCTCAGGACTTGGATGGTTTCTTTAGGGAACACCAGGTTGGGGACCTAGGGTGTCCTGTTAGTCCATTTGAGGAGGATCTCCTAGTGAGTAGAGGACCTGGAGTGTCTGTAAACAGAGCTCCTGTGGTTCTAGATGCTGGCAGTACCGCTCCGGTAGGGAGGGTACAGGAGTCCAGAGTGAGGAGTGATTGGGGGAGTTCCCCAGTGGCTGGACCAGTGGGTCAGGGACTACCCAGTTGGGCTAGGTTCCCGTGTAGTGACCATGGTGACACCACTTCTGGTCTGGGGGATCTTCGCGCACTGTCAGGTGGACAGGGAGCGGGAGATCTGCGCCAGACAGACAGTCACACGACACATGGGCCATGTGTCAGCCTCAGGGGGATTGTGTGTGAGTCCCCAGAAGTCCTGGAGTGCCAGGCAATTGTTCCACCGAAGGTTTTAGACCAGAGGTTGGAAGGCCAGGTTCAGGATCAGCCTGACCTGAAGGGTAGGACGACTGTAACCAGTGTCCTGACCGGTTCTTCTTCCAGAGGAACTTCTCCAGGTGGGAGAGGGCAGACCTCTGGAAGGGGGTGCAGAGGGTGGGAGAGCCCACCTCTGACCCCGGTGCAACCTGAGTGGATAAGTCCTGGGTTGGAATGGCGTTCTAGGGGTACCCCTCGCAGAGGGAGGAGGAACCCTAGAAGAAGAGGTAAGGGGAGGAGAGCCTTCCCTGAGACTCCTGGTCCGCCTGAGGTTGTAGGCCTTAGGCTGGAGAACCAGTGGCAGTCTAGTCCTGTCTTGCAGACAGGAAGAGTGGAGAATGGCTCCTATGTGCCAGGGGTTACTACCCCCCGCTCTGCGAATTGGCATGGACCAGTGGCACCTGGGTGGCCCAGGGCCTGGTCCTGGCCGCGGACAACTTGGGAGTACCAGTGGGGTAGCCCAGTTGGTCCAGACAGTGTGTTTAGAAGGAATCCCATGGGTTCACCGTGGCGTAGAACAGGAGGGTGTCCCTGCAGTTGCGGGCCTGCGTCCGTGTTCTATCGCCCCAAGCAGGGAAGTCCATCACGGTGGTGATTGGTCTCCCCTGCGTTTTGGCTGGAAGGGGGTTATGTTGGACTTTGGCCCTTAGGGCAGGTTCACCCCTAGACTTTTTGCTTGAAATGGTGACCTGGAGATGGTGATTTTTGGATTCTGCGCACTTTCACTGTGTCCCAGTGGAAAGTGCGTGCGCACTCTGAGTGCATGTGCTGAGCTAGGCCTGCCCGCCCATAGGAATGCATGGGGAATGTATGTGTCCCTGGTAGTTCCTGATGCGTGGGGTGTACAGGCTTGAGTCTGGTATGTGTGAACTCGTGAGAGTGAATGCTGCGAGATGGTGTATGCAGCATGTATGTGTCTAGTAGCGAAGCGCCATTTCTAGACATGGCTGTACGTGTGCTGTGAGGGTGCTGGCGTGTGATTGGTTGGAGCTGGCTGGCATGCCAGGCTCCAGGAAGTCTGGATGGGTCTGCCCGGTGGTGAGTGGGAGATTAGCATGAGTGATGTGTGGGAGGAGTGTACCTGTGTCCTGGATGGGCTGGGTTTTCCCCACACAATGCTGGCTCCGCCCCCCTGTGGTGTGTCTAATGACCCAAGCCCTGCCAGTGAATAGAGAGGGTGGTTGAGGTAAACAGAGTACTCAAGAACCAGCTGCGACTGGTTCCGCCCCCACTCTGCACCCTTGAACAAAGGAATGCACTGTATAAAAATGGGGCTGTGTCCCCACAGATGTTGTTCTCTTCCAGGATCCTGAGGGGGCTGTTGCTGCTGCTGGGGCCAGAGGACCGCCACTTGGGGTGTTTCCCTGCCTGGAGACCCAGTGAGCTGGCTCTGGGCCCAGCCTTGCCCCCCTGCCTGCCCAGGGACTTGCTGGCACTCTGCCCTGCTTGCTGAGGGCACCTAGGAGCGCTTTATCCTGTTTGTAGCGCTAGGAGCGCGCTTTATGCCCTCTAGCGCTTGGAAGCGCTTTGTTTTTGATTATAGCGCTTGGAGCGCTGTGATTGTCCGCCTAGCGCAGGGAGCGCTGTAAATTGCCTGTTAAGCGCTGAGGAGCGCTTTGCCTGCCTAGCGAGTGCCTACCTCGCTTTATAATTGATTAGGAGGCCGGTGCCCACCCGGCATTGCCCAGGTCCGTGGTTTATTTGGATCACGAGGGAGCCCACTCCTCGGATCATGGGAGCCCGCCTGCCTGCCTAAGAAGCGAGCCGCCGCGCTGCCCGCGGCGACCCGGAAGTGTTTGGGGGTCCGACCAACCCCAGCGCGGCCCAGGAAAGGCCGACCGGAAGTCCCGCCTTGTAGCCTGCGTCCCGCCCCCGGGGCTCCCGAGGACGAGGGAGAGCCCCGGAGCCCAGCGAGGAGGAGGGAAACCAAGGAGCAGCGCGAGAGGAGCCGCCCTGCAGCCCAGACAGCCGGTGAGTGCAGGGGCGGGTTCCGTGTTGTCCTGCGAGCGGCCCCCGTTGAGGGAGGGGCCGCTCCACAGAGAGGAGCCCCCGGACCTTCATCAGAGCCCGGTGGGGCTGAAGTGCTGAGCTCCAAGTGCCCCACGTGGTGAGGAGCCGAGAGAGGCTCAAGGCGACCCCTGCTTGGTTCCAGAGTTCCCCGAGAGGAACTCCACCGCCCGCATCAGTGATTAGGAGCTCCAAGACTCCTAGGCTCCATTGTTGTTGCGAGCCCAGAGGAGGCTCAGGGGGCATTTGCAAAGTTGAGTCCCCCGTGAGGGGCTCCACCAAGGCAGCATTTCGTGTTTAGAGCCCAGTGAGGCTCTGGAGGGCCACATTTATTTCTTAGGGCCCGGAGAGAGGCTCCAGGTGCCAAAGTGGTTGTGAAGGGCCCAGAGAGGCTCTTGAGCCCCCACTGTTGTTCTTGAGCCCTGGCAGGCTCAAACATTGTTGCACCAGTTGCCCAGCACTTTGTGGGCAACTGCTACGTTTAGGCCCCCCTGACTTTGGACACAGGGCGTCCTAGCCCCAGAGAGGCCAGTTGGCCTAGGGACAGTCACAGGTGGTGACTTACGTGAGTTTGGCGCAACTGTACTTTTTCTGCACCTCTGAATGTATTGTGATGCATCATGTGTTTTCCTCCCTTACACCTCTGAATGAATGTTATGCATTGCATCATGTGTTATGTGCTTCCACCCCCACAGGTATTGTGATGTGTAGGTGGTTGTTTTCTCCCTAGTACAGGTGGTGCTAGTGAGGTCCTGGTTACCAGTGATTACTGGTTGTGTGCTATTTTGTGCTATATTCTATGTACTAAGTGCTATTTCTGAAAGTGTTACTTCTGATTCCTGACAGTGGTCCAGGCGGCCCTGTCTTGTAAATATCCCCTGTAAATTCTGCCCGTGCCTCTGGCACATTGTAAAGTGTGTGTTTTATCTAAGGTGTTTTGGTGTAATACAAAGGCTATTTTTATATAACCTTGTGTGGAGTTTCCTTTGTGGTGGGCCTTTGGGTGTTGTTGCTGGGGTGCGTGCGCAAATACTTAACTTACATCGCCTCCAAGTTTAGCCTTGCTGCTCGCGCCACGTTACCTAGAGGGTGAGTAGGGGTTATCTTGGCGTGTAACTCCCTTGCCCTGACTTGGGTGTGGTGGTCTCTGACTGACTTTGGCGAAAGCCCTGGCCAGCCAGGGATCCCATTTCCAACACAAACCAAACAAAACACCAAGCACAGATGGATGTCTGTATAAGAGGAGGTCTATTGGTCACTGTCTCCGACAGTCTTCTGCAACAACTGCCAGAGGTAGAACCTTTGTCAATGCAACATTCACCCGCATCCCAGACTCCTATGCACTAGAGGCTGGAATGTGGATGAAGACATATCACCACAATCTCCCCCGTCCAGTCCTTCAGAAGAGATGCCGTGAGTGAGCGAGGGGTTGAGGATGCTATGGAGGGGGAAAGAGATATTCACGAAGTTCATGGTCAGACCTCTTATCACAGGAGATGGCTTGAGCGACAGAGGTGTTGACCATGCATTGGAGGGCAAGAGATGTTCACGGACAGGGTCAGGCCTCCTACTAACAGGAGATGGCTTTGAGAGAGAGCTGAGGATATTGGTGAGATCTGTGAGAGACATCTGGGTTATGATCCTGCAGACACCCTCCAGCGTCGATGACCTCTCCCCTTCTACTCTGAGCAGAGCATGGGTCTGGTCTGTCCGGACAAGAACACAGTTAGGGGCCTGGAAGATGTAGGCAGATGGCCGTTAAGTGTGAAAGCCAGGTGACTGAGCTAGTTTCCCTACTCTGAAAACTCCAGATGATACAGAATACTGCCGCCCGACTCGTCCTCGGTATCCCCAGACATGAAGACATCAGCCAACACCTCCGAAGGCTCCACTGGCTCCCCATGGAGAGAAGAGTCACCTTCGAAATCCTCACCAATGCCTACAAATGTCTACACAACACCCAACCCAAATACCTCAACAACAGAATCAACTTCCACATACCCAAAAAAAACCTCCAATCTTCCAACCTCGCACTGGCCGAAACCCCGCACATCCACAGAGCCAGAGCAGGCGGAAGATCGTTCTCTCACATTACGGCCAAAACCTGGAACGAGCTACCGGCAGAGATAAGACTCGCCCCCTCCCTGAACACCTTCAGGAAGGCCCTCAAGAGTTGGCTCTTCGGCTAACGGATCTGAGAGCCCCCCTCAGCGCCTTGAGACTCTGATGGGTGAGTAGCCTGCTTAACTACCCCCTGATTCATTGATTGAACGCTCCCTGTGAATGAGCGTTCCCGTCTAGCTCCTAGAAGTCGGCAGCATGCGGTTGCGCGCTCACGAATAACCCTTCCTCATCCTTTTGTCTGACCTTCACTAATTCTCTGGTAATCATTGTCCGCAGTTATTTACATTAAACTCCGCCGGCCCCGTCCGCCGCCGCTCCCGGCGCGTCCCGGTGACACAGCACGCCCTTGTGTTCTCTTCTTCGCTTTTATACCGCGTTACATCGTCAGCAAACACCAGAACTCTGATGGTCGCCTTCATTCCTGAATTATTCATAGGTATTCTAAAAATCGTTCAATTAGCTGTAGGCGGGAGTGGGGGGGGGAAGGGGGCTCGCGGGCTGCTGTGCTACAACAACCCACGCCCCTTCAAACACACTGTGTGAAAAGGAATGAGTAAAAGTGAGATGGTGTAAGAGAGGCTTCCAGCTCTGAGGCGACTCCTCACCGCCCAGAGGGTGGTCTGAAAGGGGTTGTGCCGCCTGGGGTGCCAGGAGCCTTGGGGCAGAGGGTTTGTAGATAGAGAGCGCCACAAACGCTAAATACATTGGTCAGGGGCAGGGCTCGAGTCGGGGTACCACGCGGGTGGACGGCGTCCCCCCACTTATTTTACCGGGAGCTCGATAATTGGAGCAAATGGAGTCACACATTCACTCTTTGGCCTCTCTGGGGCGAGATCGGAGCTCCTTCAGAACGCGGCTCACGTGCTGGCTTCTCTGATGCAATTGCATCTAAGGGGTGAGCGAGGGGAGGCAATGAGTCCAATGGTGCAAGCCACCTTTCATGACGTCACTTCCTGTTGTGACATCAGCATCCCCCACTTCTGTTTTTAGGACTTGTGTCCTGGTCAGGGGTCAGAAAGGTGATGTCCCGTGCATAAGTAGGCACTTTCCGTCAATATGAAGGAAGTCTCAAACAAAGCACTGTCTCACAAAAGCTCCTCTTTCTTCAGACCATGGTCTGAAGGGAAGCACTGGGACTTTAGATCAGGAGCAGGTGGGTGTGGGGGGGTGCGGGGTAGGAGGGTGGGAGGAGAGCGGGCTCCCCCAGTAGCATAAGGCAGGACCCTGCCTCATCAACCGCTCACACCAGGAGGTCCCGCAGCGATTCAAACTGGGCTGGACAAAACACAGATCTCTGCAGCAAATACTTTACCTCCAGAGTTATTTTACCATTTTCATTCCCCGAGATTTAGTTGACACACAAAGATCTCACTGTCAGGTGCCTTAACCTCATCAGATACTTGTTAGACTAATGTTCTGATTTGTTATCTTTGCCTTAAATTGTAAAGCGCTCTGATATCCTTCGGGATCAAGTTTGCGCTATATAAAATTTTATAAATAAAATAAAATTTAAATAAACCAATTAAGCAGAATGGATTTAATACCACAGTCTGGCAGGGTTTTAAAAAATAGAGGGCATATTTACTAGGAAACTGTTGGAACGTGGCCAGGAAGGCTAACACAGCGCTCTTACAGTTTCCAAACGCAGGAATGCGCCGTATTCAAAAGAATACGGTGCACCACTGGCGTTTCCTTAGCTCTGGTGCTAAATGTATCTGCCTCGCACTAACACAGGCACTCCTGCACCATAGTGCAAGGGTGCTTGCATTGCAGGAAAAGATTGTTCTTGTGCAGGAAGGTGTTCCTTCCTGCACATTAACAATCTAGAATGGTGATTTGGAACTTCAATGTGTGCTGTATTGTGCAGCGCACATAGAAGTTACGAATCGTAATTTTTAAATGATTGATTATTGATTATGTGCAGGAATGGAGACCTTACTGCACATAAACAATCATGCGTGGCATGTTACTGTTTCTCCTGAATGCTTATGTTAAGTGGCTAAACGCTGCCTTGTAAATAAGGGTATGCCACTATTGCCCTAGGAATGTTGATAAGAGTGACGTTCCAGTGGCAATAGCGGCATGTAAATATGCTCCTAAATACATAAATTGAGGGCCAGATTTTGCATCGGGGTTGCGTCACTTTTTGGGCACGACTCCGACATAAAATCTCATTTGTTAAATATTGTAATGCGCACAAATGTACTCAATAGACCTGCTGAAGAGAATATGTCTTTACAATGCATGCTTTACATTGCATGACATTACAACGCGGTCATTAAAACGTCGGCGTTGTTACATCGCGACCCATTACATCGCAAGTCATTACAACGACTTGCTGTAGGGGGCGCGTTGGACTTAGGAATAGCATAGTTTACTATTCCTACTCCAGTTTGTGCAACAGCAGGGATGGTGTTGCATTGTAAATCCAACACCTTCTTTCCCCTACAGCAAGTCATTGTAACGACTTGCGATGCAAGGGTTGCGATGTAACAACGCGGTCATTGTAACAACCGCGTTGTAATGGCATGCAATCTAAACGCTGTTTCTCATGGCTAAATATATGAGGGGGGTCTTGAGATCTAATGTCACTTCTTGAACTTACTGTGAAGTTATGGGTTCCAATGCCATATCCCGTTACGTCATGTATGATGTCACGCTCTGTGATGTTACACGCCATGATGTCACTCGCACACTGCCTAACTTGGTCAGTCCCCTCACTGTTTTTTTCTTAGGACGAGTGCCCTGGTAAGGAGTGAGTGGAGGGGACAGGTGGGGGCTGGGAGGGGGCTGCCTCCGTAGTATACAGCAGTATGCTGCCTCATCAACAGCTCATACAAGAGGGTCCCGCTGTGACACAGCGCCTAGATACCCCTAGGGGTGAGAGTGTTGTGCTTTGCAAATGCTGTTTGATTGATTGATTGATACCTCACTAAGGTACCTCTCAGCTGGGGCCATGATCTGAGGGGAGGCTGTGCTGGGACTCTAGCTCAGGAGTGAGTGGGGGGACAGGAGGGGCTCAAGGGTGGGGTGAATAAGGCAGAGCCCTCCATCATGAGCAGGTGAAGAGACTGAGGCTCACAGCTCGAGGTCCCAGGGTGCTTCTTGCAAAGGTTACCATCTATCATCAGGTGCCTACGTGAGCTGGGACTTGGAGGGGCGCGGGCCTGTAATTAGCAGGGAGGGCAGAGAGGGGGAGGGATGGGGGTGGTGCTACTTTGTCCCCTTAGCTTAGGGAGGGGGCACAATGCATGTTAGTAGGTGAGGCAGGTGCCACAGGTAGATGGCATGTCACTACACTTCCTTTATTATCAAGTCTGAGTGACAAGTTGGTGCCCCCCGAGGTGGCAGTGGGTGCTACTCAGCCTTACTATTATATATCTTGCAAAATAAATCATTGTCCTGAGGATGGTCAAAGGGACTGACGCCACAAAGACCGAAACGTCGACAGTTCCATCAACTCCCAAGACAATTCTACAGTTGCTGAGCAATTTTTTTCCTATGTTTAGTTAATTATTGCTTTACAGTCATTTAGGAGCTGATGTAGGTGATGACATATATTTTCAAATTGATTCTGTATATATGTACATGACTTTTTTGCTGATATTTTCTTCCCCTTTTTTATGTACCCTTTCTTGTAATTTAAGATGATGAAAATTAGATAAAATCATCTTTAATATAAAATAGGATTTACCGTGTTCTTTTTCTTTCTTGAAATTCATTTTCATTATTGTTGTTCTAGTGAACACTGTGAAGTTTGTTCATTTGTGAGTTACTTGAAATTACTTAAAGTGAAAGAATATATTTAATACAAACAAAATCCCTTGTAGATATCTTTTACTTTGAGATACTCAGCCTTAAGGACATCACTGCTTGGTCCAGAGTCAGAGGGGCCTTTAGGGCAGTCCAGCGGTGCCAGAAGGGCTGGTCTGTCTGGTCAGTGCGGGGCAGTTGTTTGGGCTGTTTTCACGGACACATACAGCCTCTGTACCTTACAGATCACCCATACATCGCGTCAGGGCCGGACGGGGAACCCAAAGAGCCCTGGCAATTTTGACGGACCAGCCCCCCTGCTGACTTTGTTACAGATGACCTATATAGCATCACTGCTGCAAAACCGGCCCCCAGTAACAAAAACAGCTGCCATCACTGCAGAATCGGCCCCACCCTCCCAGCCCTGGTGACATTTCTGGTGCCGCCCCATACAGTGTAAATATGTGGCAGCATCAAAAGGGAAACATCCTTTACAACGCACTACCATTACGACGCAACTTTTACAACGCAAGTTATTACAACGACTCGCGCTGGGGGGGTGCTCTAGGATAGGGAATAGTTTAATTACTATCCAACACCTTCCCTACTATCCACGGGGACTGGAGTTGGAATAGTAAATTAAACTATTCACTATCCAGCGCCCCCCAACGCAAGTCGGTGTAACGACTTGCATTGTAAAACCTGCGTCGTAATGGCATGCGTTGTAAAAGCATGCGTTGTACCGTCATTCATCCCATCAAAAAGCAATAGGTGTTGCAATGGAACGCCCACTGCAACATCCATTACATGCCCCTTTCACGCTAAGTGCTGCTCGAATAGGGGCTTTTTTTTTACCATGTTCTATATAGCGTAAACTTGACCGGTATCGGGTATCAGAGCGCTTTACATAGCACCAGTTGTGTTACATGAGGACAGATACAGCGCGGGGAGATTAAGTGATTTGCCCTGAATCACAGGATGTTGAGCGTCATTGCAGAGACTCAAACCCGGTTCCCCAGATTCGAGGTCGACCGCCCTAGCCATTTGGCCAACTCTTCTCTCCTCTCCTCTCCATTATTTACAAGGCGGCGTTAAGCCACGTTAAGAGGCTTTACAACGCCTTGTAGATAAGGCAGTGAATTTAAAGCCACCAGAATGTTGCAAGAAATGACGTTCTGATGGCGTTAACTCTGTAAATATTCCACTCAGATTCTTACACCGACAGTGCCAGTCTCAAAGAAAGCACCTCACAGGTAGAGGCAGCAATGCTTTCACTCAAACTATCCAATGAGATTTATAAATAGAAAGAAGGGACCTTTCACTCAAAGGATTCCTCTCCGTGCACTGCTCCCCATCCCTGCCCTGCGTTACTGTAAGATGTGGTCATGTCCAGTGTCACTTTCCAGGGATGTTTCTGCATTCAATCCCTGGCTGCCTTCCTTGGGCACTGTTTGTACTTCTTTCAGTGCAGAGGCCCTCCCAGGACTCCTGAACAGCTGTAGGACCAGGGGTTGAAATTGGTAGGTGGTACGACTGCCCCAAAGTGGTACCACCTGAATCAGTAGGGTTGGCAGGCACGCACCCTGATTATTCAAATCTTGTAACAAATGAACTACACACTAACACCACAATATGACATTTACACACACTCATATTCCTGGTGGAAAAAAGTTACTTGGAAAGTGATTTCCTGTTCTTTAGAACTAGGTCCACCCCACATAAAACATTATATTAACAACAGCACCTTTAAGGTATACAATAGTGCCTCTCTAATTGTGGTTATATTTGGAAGCCCAAAGAAAAAGCATGTTTTGCTTGGCTAATCATTTAAACAAATAGTGTAATTGTTAGAAATTTGATTTTTTGTTGTCTAGGGCATGTGCCAAAGTCGGGCAGAAACCACCACTCTAGTCGGGATAAGGGAATTACACTCATGAAATAACCCCTGCTCACCCCCTTGGCAGTTTGGCACGAGCAGTCAGTCTTATCTTAAAGGGAGTGTGTAAAGCATTTGCACATAACCAACGGTAATACAGCGTAAGCACTACAAAAGGACACCACTCCTGTTTATAAAAATATCCAATATTTTTCTATATTTAAGACAAGACCAAAAATGATAAAAATCCACAATACAGTACTTAAAATTCTTCAATTATCAAAATATGCTTGGAAAATTGTTCCTTGATGCTGATAGCGACGTTCTGGGCTAGCACAGCGTTGTGAGCAAACAAATCCAAACAGTTCTGGCTGACTGCAGCGTCACGGGTCAGCTACGGTGTCGGAAAGACTTTAGAAATGCAGGGCGTCGGCGACCTCTTGTGGAGCTTCCGAAAGCATGGCGTCCGCAGGCGTCAGTTTACGGAGGTCGGTGCAGGTGTCGTTAGGGCCCTTGAAGTCACACATGTTGCAGGTCGAACTCCCCTCTGTTGAAGTCAGGAGCGCTGGCGTTGGTAGTCGTGTGGTGCTGCAGTGCAAGGTATAGTGGTGCGGCGTGTGGTGCCATCATGTTACGGTGCGAACAGCAGCTCGTTGGCGGCTTCAGATTACCTCGAGGTGAATGCAGGCCACGGTGCAAGCAGCGGTGTCGTGGTGGCTGAAGCGCTGTCGT
Source organism: Lissotriton helveticus (assembly GCF_964261635.1). Lineage (NCBI taxonomy): Eukaryota > Metazoa > Chordata > Amphibia > Caudata > Salamandridae > Lissotriton > Lissotriton helveticus. The sequence goes on from NC_136068.1 coordinate 39,618,784, forward strand.
CGGCTGGCGAACTGGAGTCGATGGTGCCGGCGTCGATAGGCCAAGGCTGCAGTGAGGGATGAGGGTTGTGCATCGTGTAATTTTACGAGCGGTGACCCCAAAACACGGTGCAAGCAGCAGTGTAGATTTCGGCAAGGAGCGGTAGCATCATCGATACCAAGGCGTCGTCGTGAAGCGAGGTGGTGTGGAGTGCAGTGCCCACAGGTCGCAGTGTGAGCAGCAGCTCAGTGGCAGCATCAGCAGGTGGCGTTGGTGACACCAGGGTCGTGGCCTTCAGGTCACAGAGTCGGCAGTGGTGTCGTAGATGGCGTTGGGTTGCTTTTTCCTCTGCTGCAGCACAAAACACACAGTCCCCAGTGCTGAGGGCAGAAGAGCTTGAAGTCTTTAATGTTCCTGAGACTTCTTGAACAGGGGGCAAGCTCTACCTCAAGCCCTTGGAGAAACTCACAAAGTAGGTTGCAGAAAGTTCAGTCCAGTCCTTTCACTGCACTAGACAGAAGCAGCCACTGTAGGCCAACACAGAAAAGCGGTAGTTCCTCCTCACAGCTTCTCCGGCTCTTCTTCATGGCAGTCTTCTTGATCCAAAAAAGTTCCAAAGTTCAGGGTTCTGGGCCCCACTGTTTATATCCCAGAATCCTTTGAACTCTTAGGCAGAAAGTTTCTGTGCCCAGCCAGAACCAGTTCTGCCTTCTCTGGTGTGACTTCCTGGCAGGGGGTGGAAACGGCATGGTCAGAGGTAGACCAGGCTCTTTGCGGTGCAAGGAAATCTCCTCCCTCTTCCCCCATTTGCAGCCCAGGCCTATTCAGCCCTTTCCTGACCGACATAGAGTATCTGGAGCCACAGCTGCTCCCCAGACTTCTGTCATCCAAAACCCAGACCAGCAATCCACATTCCAGCAGAGGCACACAGAATGACTGGGCGAGAAAATACCTACTTTCTAAAATGGTATTTTCAAACCCAGAATGTGAAAATCACCTTCACGAAAAGATGCATCTTTAGATCCTGAGTTCAGGCATGCTAAACTTTATTTTCCTACTTAATTCCCCGGGCCAGTTATGTTTATAAGATGTTATAAATAAGCTCCCCATTCCGTCCCATGGGGAACAGGTACCCTTGCAATGGCGAAAAACAAAATTGGCCATAATTCGCTATCAGGACATGCCACACACACCAGGGCATGTCCTACCTTTCATAGTAATATACACAAATCCCTGGCAGTTTTGAGTGACATTGCTACAGAAGTTCCAGATTCAGGGATCATGTTGAAGGGGATGGATTACACAGGTGAGCTACATTCACTTTATCAAGATCATAGCAGCGCTACCATCACTTCACCCAGATCATAGGTAGCACCTCCTTCCTTTCACTCAGATCATAGACGGCGCTACCATCACTTCACCCAGATCAAAGGCGGCACTACCTTCACTTCACTCAGATCATAGGCGCTACCATCACTTCACTCAGATCATAAGCGGCGCCACCTTCACTTCACCCAGATCATAGGTGGCGCCACCTTCACTTCACCCAGATCATAGGCGGCGCTACCATCACTTCTCGCAGATCATAGGCGGCACCACCTTCACTTCTCCCAGATCATAGGCAGCTTTACCATCACTTCACCCAGATCATAGGCGGCGCCACCTTCACTTCACCCAGATCATAGGCGGCGCCACCTTCACTTCACCCAGATCATAGGCGGCGCCACCTTCACTTCACCCAGATCATAGGCGGCGCCACCATCACTTCTCCCAGATCATAGGCGGCTTTACCATCACTTCACCCAGATCATAGGCGGCGCTACCATCACTTCACCCAGATCATAGGCTGCACTACCTTCACTTCACTCAGATCATAGGTGGCACTACCATCACTTCACCCAGATCACAGGCGGCGCCACCATCACTTCACCCAATACTCAGACGGCCCTACCTTCACATCTCCCACAAGCGGTGCCATAGTGAACCTCCACCCCTAGAGTAAGCGGATCCTTCTACAAGGAGAAGCCTTGTACCTGCCGGCAGGAGTGCACCTGCAGCATCAGCACCGTGGACGCTATTGACTCTACTCTGGAGATGCAGAAACCTCGGTGGGTGTCTGTAAGAGAACAATGATAGATGAAATCCCTACAGGGGCAGCCAAATGTTGTTTCATCAAGACAGAAGTTAAGGATAGGGATTGGTTGTGTTTACAAAAATGCTAAAAGTAGCTCGTAATGACAGACAATTGTCTCAAGTACAGAGAATATCCATGAAAGGTCATCAATTCTTCAATCAAAAGTGATGTTGTGTCCGACACTCCCAAAGTCAGACACATGTGACCACCACTAACGAAGACAAATGCTGAGTCCACCCAACCTTCTGCAGTCATCTGTCATAAAAACCTAACACAGATGTGCACTCACTCCCTCCTTTATCCTCCCTTAGATAATAAACCTTCGAAGGTGACCTCTGAAGAGACGTCATCCACCTAAAAACCCTAACTCTGGACCCAACCAATTGCCTGCCCCATCATCTTAACTTTCAAGAGAAACGTCACTGAAAAACAGTCTCGGATGATTTAGGTACATTTAATTTACTTGTGAGACCCTAGTAATGGGGTGCTTCATGTATCCAGGGCCAGTATATTAAATGCTACTAATTGTGTCACCCACTGAACAAGGTTTTTAACCATGTCTGAGGCCTACCACTGCAGACTGCTTGTGCAGTTTTAAACTGCCATTTCAACCTGGCCAAATAACATTTTGCTAGTCCTAAGCCTTCCTTTTTAGTACATATAAGTAACCCCTAGAGTAGGCCCTAAACAGCCCAGGGTGGATTGTATTTAAAAAGGTGGCAGTGTATTTTTAAGTTTTTCGTGGACTGGTAGTTAAAAAGCAGTTCGTTTCTCACTGTTGCACGGCCAACGTCTCTCATTGGATAACATTGGGTTACCTAATTACATTTAATAAGTGATAACTTTTGATTGGGAGGAGGTAGGAATATTGAGTTTGGTCTCTAAAGAATTGTAATTTAAAACCCACTTTAATGGTAAAGTTGGATTTTAAGTCACAATTCTGAAAATGCCGCTTTCATAAAGTTGCCATTTTCTTGTTGTAATCATTTGGTGCCTGCCGCCTGTTCTGGAGTCACATGACTAGGTGTAGTAGGCAGTTGGCCTTTGTATATTCCTCCCAGACAGTATCACAATAGAGGGTCTGGGTGTTGGCAGGAGGGGCCATCTTCACATAATGAGGTGGCGGAGCGGTCACCTACCACATGTGCACTTCAAAGATAGAGGCCCAGCACGCTCACAAATGACTTCACAGAGTACTAGCCTAATGTACCCCCAGACTGGGACCTGGGCAGGGAGGCCAGACATTCCAGGCACCTTTGTAGAGGGAAAACTTCAGAAGCTTCTTCCACTTCAAAGTGGGCACCAGGTGTAAATATTGGAACCTCAGACCCAGCTCTTCAGATCCCTTCCGGACCTGTGGAAGGCTCAGAAGAAGGACTGCTTTGCTGCCCTGCAGCTCTGCTGCAAGGACTGCCCAGCTGTTTTGCTCTCTGCTGCGAGAAGGACTGCTTTGCTGCCCTGCAGCTCTGCTGCAAGAAGGACTGCCCAGCTGTTTTGCTGCTCTGCTGCAAGAAGGACTGCCCAGCTGTGTTGCTTCTCTGCTGAAAGAAGGACTGGCCAGATGCTCTGCTGCCCTGATTCCTGAGGAATAAGGTCTGGACCTGCATGTTGAACCCATGACCACCAGAGTGACTCCAAGGGCTCCAAGCCCCTTGAGCCCTGCACCTGGACTCTGCCTACTGTGAGTCCTAACCCCAAAGCAGTCCTGAACCCTTCAAAGTGTGTGTAAAGGTGCTCTGCCAGTCCACCTGCAGTCTCTATCCAACAGATCCGTTCTCAGCCCTCGCAGCTCACCATTGGAACCGATGCAGCGCATGCAACTTGAAGCAGGACCTTGCATCGCAACCCTCGCAGATCATCGTCGGAACCAATGCAGCGGATGCAACTTGAAGAAGGACCTTGCATCGCAACCCTCGCAGCTCATCATCGGAACTGATCCAATGCATGCAACTTGAAGAAGGACCTTGCATCGCAACCCTCGCAGCTCATTATCAGAACTGATGCAGCGCATGGAACTTTAAGCAGGATCTTGCATTCCAACCCTTTCAGCTCATCATCAAAACCGATGAGGTGCATGAAACTTGAAGCAGGACCTTCCATTGCAACCCTCGCAGTTCATAATTGGAACCGATGCAGCGCATGCAACTTGAAGCAGGACCTATTCGCAACCCTCGCAGATCATCGTCGGAACCGATGCAGCGCATGCAACTTGAAGCAGGATCTTGCATCACAACCCTCGCAGCTCATTATCAGAACCGATGCAGCGCATGGAACTTGAAGCAGGATCTTGCATTGCAGCCCTCGCAGCTCATCATCAAAACCGATGAGGTGCATGAAACTTGAAGCAGGACCTTGCATCGCAAACCTCGCAGATCATTATCAGAACCAATGCAGCGCATGGAACTTGAAGCAGGACCTTGCATCGCAACCCTCGCAGATCATCGTCGGAACCGATGCACCGCATGCAACTTGAAGAAGGACTTTGCATCGCAACCCTCCCAGCTCATTATCAGAACCGATGCAGCGCATGGAACTTGAAGCAGGATCTTGCATTGCAGCCCTCGCAGCTCATAATTGGAACCGATGCAGCGCATGCAACTTGAAGCAGGACCTTGCATCGCAACCCTCGCAGATCATTATTGGAACCGATGCAGCGCATGCAACTTGAAGCAGGATCTTGCATCGCAACCCTCGCAGATCATTGTTGGAACCGATGCAGCGCATGCAACTTGAAGCAGGATCTTGCATCACTACCCTCGCAGATCATTATTGGAACTGATGCAGCACATGCAACTTGAAGCAGGACCTTGCATCGCAACCCTCGCAGATCATTATCGGAACCGATCCAGTGCACGTAACTTGAAGCAGGATCTTACATAGCAACCCGCACAGCTCAACATCGGAAACGATGCAGTGCATGAAACTTGAAGCAGGATCTTGCATCTCAACCCTCGCAGATCATTATCAGAACTGATGCAGCGCATGGAACTTGAAGCAGGATCTTGCATTGCAGCCCTCGCAGCTCATCATCTAAACCGATGAGGTGCATGAAACTTGAAGCAGGACCTTCCATTGCAACCCTCGCAGCTCATAATTGGAACCGATGCAGTGCATGCAACTTGAAGCAGGACCTTGCATCGCTACCCTCGCAGATCATTATTGGAACCGATGCAGCGCATGCAACTTGAAGCAGGATCTTGCATCGCTACCCTCGCAGATCATTATTGGAACCGATGCAGCGCATGCAACTTGAAGCAGGATCTTGCATCGCAACCCTCGCAGATCATTATTGGAACCGATGCAGCGCATGCAACTTGAAGCAGGATCTTGCATCGCAACCCTCACAGCTCATAATTGGAACCGATGCAGCGCATGCAACTTGAAGCAGGACCTTGCATCGCAACCCTCGCAGATCATTATCGGAACCGATCGAGTGCACGTAACTTGAAGCAGGATCTTACTTAGCAACCCTCACAGCTCAACATCGGAACCGATGCAGTGCATGAAACTTGAAGCAGGATCTTGCATTGCAACCCTCGCAGATCAGTATTGGAACCGATGCAGCGCATGCAACTTGAAGCAGGATCTTGCATCGCTACCCTCGCAGATCATTATTGGAACCGATGCAGCGCATGCAACTTGAAGCAGGATCTTGCATCGCTACCCTCGCAGATCATTATTGGAACCGATGCAGCGCATGCAACTTGAAGCAGGATCTTGCATCGCTACCCTCGCAGATCATTATTGGAACCGATGCAGCGCATGCAACTTGAAGCAGGATCTTGCATCGCAACCCTCGCAGATCATTATCAGAACCGATGCAGCGCATGCAACTTGAAGCAGGATCTTGCATCACTACCCTCGCAGATCATTATTGGAACTGATGCAGCACATGCAACTTGAAGCAGGACCTTGCATCGCAACCCTCGCAGATCATTATCGGAACCGATCCAGTGCACGTAACTTGAAGCAGGATCTTACATAGCAACCCGCACAGCTCAACATCGGAAACGATGCAGTGCATGAAACTTGAAGCAGGATCTTGCATCTCAACCCTCGCAGATCATTATCAGAACCGATGCAGCGCATGGAACTTGAAGCAGGATCTTGCATTGCAGCCCTCGCAGCTCATCATCTAAACCGATGAGGTGCATGAAACTTGAAGCAGGACCTTCCATTGCAACCCTCGCAGCTCATAATTGGAACCGATGCAGTGCATGCAACTTGAAGCAGGACCTTGCATCGCTACCCTCGCAGATCATTATTGGAACCGATGCAGCGCATGCAACTTGAAGCAGGACCTTGCATCGCAACCCTCGCAGATCATTATCGGAACCGATCGAGTGCGCGTAACTTGAAGCAGGATCTTACATCGCAACCCTCACAGCTCAACATCGGAACCGATGCAGTTCATGCAACTTGAAGCAGGATCTTACATCACAACCCTCACAGCTCAACATCGGAACCGATGCAGCGCATGCAACTTGAAGCAGGATCTTGCATCGCAACCCTCGCAGATCATTGTTGGAACCGATGCAGCGCATGCAACTTGAAGCAGGATCTTGCATCACTACCCTCGCAGATCATTATTGGAACTGATGCAGCACATGCAACTTGAAGCAGGACCTTGCATCGCAACCCTCGCAGATCATTATCGGAACCGATCCAGTGCACGTAACTTGAAGCAGGATCTTACATAGCAACCCGCACAGCTCAACATCGGAAACGATGCAGTGCATGAAACTTGAAGCAGGATCTTGCATCTCAACCCTCGCAGATCATTATCAGAACTGATGCAGCGCATGGAACTTGAAGCAGGATCTTGCATTGCAGCCCTCGCAGCTCATCATCTAAACCGATGAGGTGCATGAAACTTGAAGCAGGACCTTCCATTGCAACCCTCGCAGCTCATAATTGGAACCGATGCAGTGCATGCAACTTGAAGCAGGACCTTGCATCGCTACCCTCGCAGATCATTATTGGAACCGATGCAGCGCATGCAACTTGAAGCAGGATCTTGCATCGCTACCCTCGCAGATCATTATTGGAACCGATGCAGCGCATGCAACTTGAAGCAGGATCTTGCATCGCAACCCTCGCAGATCATTATTGGAACCGATGCAGCGCATGCAACTTGAAGCAGGATCTTGCATCGCAACCCTCACAGCTCATAATTGGAACCGATGCAGCGCATGCAACTTGAAGCAGGACCTTGCATCGCAACCCTCGCAGATCATTATCGGAACCGATCGAGTGCACGTAACTTGAAGCAGGATCTTACTTAGCAACCCTCACAGCTCAACATCGGAACCGATGCAGTGCATGAAACTTGAAGCAGGATCTTGCATTGCAACCCTCGCAGATCAGTATTGGAACCGATGCAGCGCATGCAACTTGAAGCAGGATCTTGCATCGCTACCCTCGCAGATCATTATTGGAACCGATGCAGCGCATGCAACTTGAAGCAGGATCTTGCATCGCTACCCTCGCAGATCATTATTGGAACCGATGCAGCGCATGCAACTTGAAGCAGGATCTTGCATCGCTACCCTCGCAGATCATTATTGGAACCGATGCAGCGCATGCAACTTGAAGCAGGATCTTGCATCGCAACCCTCGCAGATCATTATCAGAACCGATGCAGCGCATGGAACTTGAAGCAGGATCTTGCATTGCAGCCCTCGCAGATCATTATTGGAACCGATGCAGCGCATGCAACTTGAAGCAGGATCTTGCATCGCAACCCTCGCAGATCATTGTTGGAACCGATGCAGCGCATGCAACTTGAAGCAGGATCTTGCATCACTACCCTCGCAGATCATTATTGGAACTGATGCAGCACATGCAACTTGAAGCAGGACCTTGCATCGCAACCCTCGCAGATCATTATCGGAACCGATCCAGTGCACGTAACTTGAAGCAGGATCTTACATAGCAACCCGCACAGCTCAACATCGGAAACGATGCAGTGCATGAAACTTGAAGCAGGATCTTGCATCTCAACCCTCGCAGATCATTATCAGAACCGATGCAGCGCATGGAACTTGAAGCAGGATCTTGCATTGCAGCCCTCGCAGCTCATCATCTAAACCGATGAGGTGCATGAAACTTGAAGCAGGACCTTCCATTGCAACCCTCGCAGCTCATAATTGGAACCGATGCAGTGCATGCAACTTGAAGCAGGACCTTGCATCGCTACCCTCGCAGATCATTATTGGAACCGATGCAGCGCATGCAACTTGAAGCAGGACCTTGCATCGCAACCCTCGCAGATCATTATCGGAACCGATCGAGTGCGCGTAACTTGAAGCAGGATCTTACATCGCAACCCTCACAGCTCAACATCGGAACCGATGCAGTTCATGCAACTTGAAGCAGGATCTTACATCACAACCCTCACAGCTCAACATCGGAACCGATGCAGTGCATGTAACTTGAAGCATCACCTTGCATCGCAACCCTCGCAGCTCATCATCGGAACTAATGCAGTGCATGAAACTTCAAGAAAAACCTTGCATCGCAGCCCTCGCAGATCATTATTGGAACCAATGCTGTGCATGAAACTTGAAGCAGGATCTTGCATCGCAACCCTCGCAGCTCATCATCGGAACTGATATAGTGCATGCAACTTGAAGCAGGATCTTGCATCGCAACCCTCGCAGCTCATCATCGGAACCAATGCTGTGCATGAAACTTGAATCAGGACCTTCCATCGCATCCCTCGCAGCTCATCATCGGAACTGATGCAGTGCATGCAACTTGAAGCAGGTTCTTGAAGCGTAGCCATTTCAGCTCCCCATCGGAACCAACACAGCGTGATGCAAATCAACACGTTACTCACTTTGGAGCCCACACAGTTCCTCATCGGAACAGACATAGTGCAACTTAATTTGACGCAGGACCTTGCAATGCTTCCTAGAACTTCTGTTCCATTGTGCAACACCCTGCATCGAGGACATAAAGTACAATTTTCAGCGGGCTCAACCTGTTGACTGTATCAGACCCGCGCTACATCGCATTTGGCATGAACTTGTGACTTTGTCCCAGTACAACGCTACTAGCTGGACTTTTGTCCTTTTGGGGTCAAATAATTTACATTTTATTCTGATTTTTCTAATTGGATGAGGGTGCTCTTTTGTGTTTTGTTTTTACTTTATTATATTTTATTACTGTTTAAGTGTTGCATAAGTACATTACACATTGCCTCTAAGTTAAGCCTGACTGCTTTGTGCCAAGCTACTAGAGGTTTAAGCACAGGTTAATTGAGTAACTTTTTGTTTTTCACCCTGCAAGAGATTGTGGTTGTTGCTTGAGAAGGGCTCACACCCCCACAATCAATAACCCAATTTCTCACACTATCCTCTACATGGATATTGATTCAGTCCCCTCGATGTTAAGGCCAAACAGAGATGTCAGAACAAACTAGTTACAAAAAACAACATTGAACTACTGTGAAAGAACACAGGACTGAGTGCAAGCGGAAGAGACATTGAGAAATGAATCATTGCTGAAACCATGGTGGAGAATCTTCTTCGAGAACAGCATCCATTGTAAATAAACAAACATGACATGGCTGCCTACGTGCAGCAGAAACAATAAACTGTGAACGGGGCATGATGAGACATCCATTCCTTGAAGCCTCACCGAGGCCTAGTTAGAATAAGCTAAAAAAAATGCCCTTTAACAGATCACGCTGCAATTGTTTCAAAGACAATAGCGTCATATCAGTATGCACTTGTAAATTCAAATGTAGATTACTGTTCTGCAAGTTGTTAATAATGCACAAATAATATTAAACCTATAAAAACTTCGACACCTTTAAGTGATCGATGATGCAGGACTTATGAACAACAGTAATAATCCCTGTCACCTGGTCCTTCTTTAGCTCCCAGCAGCCTTTGATACGGTTGACGAATACGGATCCATCCATGTCTTGGAGTTATGGATGGGTCTTTCTGGGACCATCCTTCAGTGCTTCACTTTATGCCTCACTAATTGTCATAAGCTCATACATATGCTAAACTTAAGATCCAGAAAAATCCATCTCATCTGAATTACACTAAGGATCCATTGTCTTTCCATCTTCTTCAGTATCTGTACTCCTCAATGGCATCAAGTGCCATCAATACACTGATGATGCGCCACTCACATCGAGAACTGCCAATACACTCAAGGTTGATGCACCACATGCATTGAGAACCATTAATACACTGATGATGCACCACACGCATCAAGAACTGCCAATACACTGATGAGGTACCACTCCCATCGAAAGCCATCGATAAACTGATGATGCACCACTCGCATCAAGATCCATCAATACACTGATGACGAACCACTCGCATTAAGAACCATCAATACACTGATGATGCACCAATCGCATCAAAAACCATCAATACACTGCACCACTCGCACCAAGAACCATCAATACACTGATGATGCACCACTCGCATCAAGAACCTTCAATACACTGATGATGCACCACTCGCATCAAGAACCTTCAATACACTGATGATGCACCACTCGCATCAAGATCCATCAACACACTGATGATGCACCACTCGCATCAAGATCCATCAATACACTGATGATGCACCACTCGCATCAAGATCCATCAATACACTGATGTTGCACCTCTCGCATCAAGATCCATCAACACACTGATGATGCACCACTCGCATCAAGATCCATCAACACACTGATGATGCACCACTCGCATCAAGATCCATCAATACACTGATGACGAACCACTCGCATCAAGATCCATCAATACACTGATGTTGCACCTCTCGCATCAAGATCCATCAACACACTGATGATGCACCACTCGCATCAAGATCCATTAATACACTGATGATGCACCACTCGCATCACGGACCATCAATACACTGATGATGCGCCACTCGCATCAAGATCCATCAATACACTGATGACGAACCACTCGCATTAAGAACCATCAATACACTGGTGATGCACCACTCACATCAAGAGCCATCAATACACTGATGACGAACCACTCGCATTAAGAACCATCAATACACTGATGATGCACCAATCGCATCAAAAACCATCAATACACTGCACCACTCGCACCAAGAACCATCAATACACTGATGATGCACCACTCGCATCAAGAACCTTCAATACACTGATGATGCACCACTCGCATCAAGAACCTTCAATACACTGATGATGCACCACTCGCATCAAGATCCATCAACACACTGATGATGCACCACTCGCATCAAGATCCATCAATACACTGATGATGCACCACTCGCATCAAGATCCATCAATACACTGATGTTGCACCTCTCGCATCAAGATCCATCAACACACTGATGATGCACCACTCGCATCAAGATCCATCAACACACTGATGATGCACCACTCGCATCAAGATCCATCAATACACTGATGACGAACCACTCGCATCAAGATCCATCAATACACTGATGTTGCACCTCTCGCATCAAGATCCATCAACACACTGATGATGCACCACTCGCATCAAGATCCATCAATACACTGATGATGCACCACTCGCATCAAGATCCATCAATACACTGATGTTGCACCTCTCGCATCAAGATCCATCAACACATTGATGATGCACCACTCGCATCAAGATCCATCAACACACTGATGATGCACCACTCGCATCAAGATCCATCAATACACTGATGACGAACCACTCGCATTAAGAACCATCAATACACTGATAATGCACCAATCGCATCAACAACCATCAATACACTGCACCACTCGCACCAAGAACCATCAATACACTGATGACGAACCACTCACATCAAGAACCATCAATACACTGATGATGCACCACTCATATCAAGATCCATCAATACACTGATGATGCACCACTCGTATCAAGAGCCATCAATACACTGATGATGCACCACCCTCATCATGGTCCATCAATACACTGATGATGCACCACTCTCATCATGGTCCATCAATACACTGATGACGAACCACTTGCATCAAGATCCATCAATACACTGATGATGCACCACTCGCATCAAGAGCCATCAATACACTGATGATGCACCACTTGCATCAAGATCCATCAATACACTGATGATGCACCACTCGCATCAAGAGCCATCAATACACTGATGATGCACCACTTGCATCAAGATCCATCAATACACTGATGATGCACCACTCGCATCAAGAGCCATCAATACACTGATGATGCACCACTTGCATCAAGATCCATCAATACACTGATGATGCACCACTCTCATCATGGTCCATCAATACACTGATGATGCACCACTCGTATCAAGAGCCATCAATACACTGATGATGCACCACTCGCATCAAGATCCATCAATACACTGATGATGCACCACTCGCATCAAGATCCATCAATACACTGATGATGTACTACTCACATCGAGAACCGGCAATACACTGATGACGCACCACTCGCATCAAGAACCATCAATACACTGATGACGAACCACTGGCATCAAGAGCCATCAATACACTGATGATGCACCACTCGCATCAAGATCCATCAATACACTGATGTTGCACCTCTCGCATCAAGATCCATCAATACACTGATGATGCACCACTCGCATCAAGATCCATCAATACACTGATGTTGCACCTCTCGCATCAAGATCCATCAACACACTGATGATGCACCACTCGCATCAAGATCCATCAATACACTGATGATGCACCACTCGCATCAAGATCCATCAATACACTGATGATGCACCACTCGCATCAAGATCCATCAATACACTGATGATGCACCACTCGCATCAAGATCCATCAATACACTGATGATGCACCACTCGCATCAAGATCCATCAATACACTGATGATGCACCACTCGCATCAAGAACCATCAATACACTGCACCACTCTCATCATGGTCCATCAATACACTGATTGATGCACCAGTCACATCAAGAACCATCAATACACTAATGATGCACCACATGCATCAAGAACCATCAATACACTGATGATGCACCACTCGCATCAAGATCCATCAATACACTGATGATGCACCACTCGCATCAAGAGCCATCAATACACTGATGATGCACCACTCGCATCAAGATCCATCAATACACTTATGATGCACCACTCGCATCAAGATCCATCAATACACTGATGATGCACCGCTCGCATCAAGAACCATCAATACACTGATGATGCACCACTCGCATCAAGATCCATCAATACACTGCACCACTCTCATCATGGTCCATCAATACACTGATGACGAACCACTCGCATTAAGAACCATCAATACACTGATGATGCACCACTCGCATCAAGAGCCATCAATACACTGATGATGCACCACTCGCATCAAGAGCCATCAATACACTGATGATGCACCACTCGCATCAAGATCCATCAATACACTGATGATGCACCACTCGCATCAAGATCCATCAATACACTGATGATGCACCACTCGCATCAAGAACCATCAATACACTGATGACGAACCACTCGCATTAAGAACCATCAATACACTGATGATGCACCAATCGCATCAAAAACCATCAATACACTGCACCACTCGCACCAAGAACCATCAATACACTGATGACGAACCACTCACATCAAGAACCATCAATACACTGATGATGCACCACTCATATCAAGATCCATCAATACACTGATGATGCACCACTCGTATCAAGAGCCATCAATACCCTGATGATGCACCACTCGCATCAAGATCCATCAATACACTGATGATGCACCACTCTCATCATGGTCCATCAATACACTGATGACGAACCACTTGCATCAAGATCCATCAATACACTGATGATGCACCACTCGCATCAAGAGCCATCAATACACTGATGATGCACCACTTGCATCAAGATCCATCAATACACTGATGATGCACCACTCGCATCAAGATCCATCAATACACTGATGATGCACCACTCGCATCAAGATCCATCAATACACTGATGATGTACTACTCACATCGAGAACCGGCAATACACTGATGACGCACCACTCGCATCAAGAACCATCAATACACTGATGACGAACCACTCGCACTAAGAACCATCAATACACTGATGATGCACCAATCGCATCAAAAACCATCAATACACTGCACCACTCGCACCAAGAACCATCAATACACTGATGACGAACCACTCACATCAAGAACCATCAATACACTGATGATGCACCACTCATATCAAGATCCATCAATACACTGATGATGCACCGCTCGTATCAAGAGCCATCAATACACTGATGATGCACCACTCTCATCATGGTCCATCAATACACTGATGATGCACCACTCTCATCATGGTCCATCAATACACTGATGACGAACCACTTGCATCAAGATCCATCAATACACTGATGATGCACCACTCGCATCAAGATCCATCAACACACTGATGATGCACCACTCGCATCAAGATCCATCAATACACTGATGACGAACCACTCGCATTAAGAACCATCAATACACTGATGATGCACCAATCGCATCAAAAACCATCAATACACTGCACCACTCGCACCAAGAACCATCAATACACTGATGACGAACCACTCACATCAAGAACCATCAATACACTGATGATGCACCACTCATATCAAGATCCATCAATACACTGATGATGCACCACTCGTATCAAGAGCCATCAATACACTGATGATGCACCACTCTCATCATGGTCCATCAATACACTGATGATGCACCACTCTCATCATGGTCCATCAATACACTGATGACGAACCACTTGCATCAAGATCCATCAATACACTGATGATGCACCACTCGCATCAAGAGCCATCAATACACTGATGATGCACCACTTGCATCAAGATCCATCAATACACTGATGATGCACCACTCGCATCAAGAGCCATCAATACACTGATGATGCACCACTTGCATCAAGATCCATCAATACACTGATGATGCACCACTCGCATCAAGAGCCATCAATACACTGATGATGCACCACTTGCATCAAGATCCATCAATACACTGATGATGCACCACTCTCATCATGGTCCATCAATACACTGATGATGCACCACTCGTATCAAGAGCCATCAATCCACTGATGATGCACCACTCGCATCAAGATCCATCAATACACTGATGATGCACCACTCGCATCAAGATCCATCAATACACTGATGATGTACTACTCACATCGAGAACCGGCAATACACTGATGACGCACCACTCGCATCAAGAACCATCAATACACTGATGACGAACCACTGGCATCAAGAGCCATCAATACACTGATGATGCACCACTCGCATCAAGATCCATCAATACACTGATGTTGCACCTCTCGCATCAAGATCCATCAATACACTGATGATGCACCACTCGCATCAAGATCCATCAATACACTGATGTTGCACCTCTCGCATCAAGATCCATCAACACACTGATGATGCACCACTCGCATCAAGATCCATCAATACACTGATGATGCACCACTCGCATCAAGATCCATCAATACACTGATGATGCACCACTCGCATCAAGATCCATCAATACACTGATGATGCACCACTCGCATCAAGATCCATCAATACACTGATGATGCACCACTCGCATCAAGATCCATCAATACACTGATGATGCACCACTCGCATCAAGAACCATCAATACACTGCACCACTCTCATCATGGTCCATCAATACACTGATTGATGCACCAGTCACATCAAGAACCATCAATACACTAATGATGCACCACATGCATCAAGAACCATCAATACACTGATGATGCACCACTCGCATCAAGATCCATCAATACACTGATGATGCACCACTCGCATCAAGAGCCATCAATACACTGATGATGCACCACTCGCATCAAGATCCATCAATACACTTATGATGCACCACTCGCATCAAGATCCATCAATACACTGATGATGCACCGCTCGCATCAAGAACCATCAATACACTGATGATGCACCACTCGCATCAAGATCCATCAATACACTGCACCACTCTCATCATGGTCCATCAATACACTGATGACGAACCACTCGCATTAAGAACCATCAATACACTGATGATGCACCACTCGCATCAAGAGCCATCAATACACTGATGATGCACCACTCGCATCAAGAGCCATCAATACACTGATGATGCACCACTCGCATCAAGATCCATCAATACACTGATGATGCACCACTCGCATCAAGATCCATCAATACACTGATGATGCACCACTCGCATC
Organism: Lissotriton helveticus; assembly: GCF_964261635.1. Classification (NCBI taxonomy): domain Eukaryota; kingdom Metazoa; phylum Chordata; class Amphibia; order Caudata; family Salamandridae; genus Lissotriton; species Lissotriton helveticus. The sequence goes on from NC_136068.1 coordinate 39,635,151, forward strand.
AAGAACCATCAATACACTGATGATGCACCACTCGCATCAAGATCCATCAACACACTAATGATGCACCACATGCATCAAGAACCATCAATACACTGATGATGCACCACATGCATCAAGAACCATCAATACACTGATGATGCACCGCTCTCATCAAGAACCATCAATACACTGATGATGCACCACTCACACAAAGAGCCATCAATACACTGATGATGCACCGCTCGCATCAAGAACCATCAATACACTGATGATGCACCACTCGCATCAAGATCCATCAATACACTGATGATGCACCGCTCACACAAAGAGCCATCAATACACTGATGATGCACCGCTCACATCAAGAGCCATCAATACACTGATGATGCACCGCTCGCATCAAGATCCATCAATACACTGATGATGCACCGCTCGCATCAAGAACCATCAATACACTGATGATGCACCGCTCGCATCAAGAACCATCAATACACTGATGATGCACCACTCGCATCAAGAGCCATCAATACACTGATGATGCACCGCTCTCATCAAGAACCATCAATACACTGATGATGCACCGCTCGCATCAAGAACCATCAATACACTGATGATGCACCACATGCATCAAGAGCCATCAATACACTGATGATGCACCACTCGCATCAAGAACCATCAATACACTGATGATGCACCGCTCTCATCAAGAACCATCAATACACTGATGATGCACCGCTCGCATCAAGAACCATCAATACACTGATGATGCACCACATGCATCAAGAGCCATCAATACACTGATGATGCACCACTCGCATCAAGAACCATCAATACACTGATGATGCATCGCACGTTCCTGGCCCCCATCGTTCACAGGCTCAAGTATTCTAAATCTGATCCAGAACTGGATGTCAAGCACTTACCTAACTCTCACACTGACAGAGACCAAATTGCTCTTGCCTGGAGCTTGAAACACACCTTAGCTGGCCAAGAATGTAATCATCTGTGTCAGCAGCAAATCACAAACTATGACATCACCAGATAGGAAATGCTGAACTGCATGAAGGAGAAGTCAAGATGACCACCCGTCCCATCTGTTCACCCAAGCTCTGAAACAGCACTCATCAACATCAGAACCGCCTACCCACCCACCAACATTTCACAAAGGAACTAAAGACTCCCGTTTCAACTAACACTGCCTCAACAAGCGATAAAAATCCTGTAGTACCCTACAAAACAACCTGAAATACTGTGTCATACATATCTGCTCTTCAGCTAGGTTCACTCTAAGCATTTCCCATAACATACATATGTACACAGATAACTGTGAAATAAAGCATGGGAGTCACAAAACACAGGGGCATATTACGAAGGGCCATTATCGCCGCATTAGCGGGACTTTTTCCCGCTAATGCGGCGATAATTTTATCGCCCCATTACCAAGCTGTCGCTAACACCAGTTAGCGACAGCTTGTAGGCGATAGCGGGCATTTAGGGATCCACTTTTCATGTCAGCGATAATTATCGCTAATGACATGCAAAGTGGGCGTGCCAAGATGTTAGCGACTGAAAACAGTTGCTAACATCTCTAACTCCTATTAACAACTTTTGGAAATATTCGCGCTAAGTGCGAATATCTACAAAAGCTAATGCCTGCTAAAAGCAGTTCTTAGCCATGTTATCCAATGGAAGGTGGATAACATGGCTAAGAGCATTGTCACGATAATGCATGAATATCGCTGAATTCTCAGCGATATTCATGCATTTCGCAGGATTTTTACCGCTTTTGAGATAAACCTTGATAATATCAAGGTATCTCAGCGGTAAAAATCCCCGGTGCTCGGCGATATTTTTTCCCCGCTAACCAAGCAATAGCGATAATTATCGCTATTGCATGGTAATATGCCCCACAGATCTTTAACAAAGCTCCAAGGTGGCCTGAGATCAGAGAACTACAACATATTACATATTACCAAGATGTTCCGAGAGCCAAAAACAATGGCACACAGCTAGGGTGATCTAAAAACAGAGAAGTGCAGCATAGTGTCAGGGTGATCCAAGGCCAGACGTCTATGGCATAGTGACAGGCTTATCTCGAAGCATATAACTAGGGCTTAGTGCCACGATGGACCAGCAGCAGGGAACTATGACATAGGGACAGTCTGAGAACAGAGAAATATGGCCCAGGGACAGAAATGCCTTCAAAGAGAAAACAGCACAGTCCAAGAAGGTTGGAGACCATAGAAATGTACTACATGGATCATGTGAGAGCAGCAAACTACCAATCAATCAATCGGGGGTTGGCAAAGCGCGCTACTCACCCATGAGGGTCTCAAGGTGCTGGGGGGGGCAGCTCTGGTTCAGTCGAAGAGCAGGGTCTTGAGGTTCTTTCTGAAGGCGTGCAGGGTAGGGGAGCATCTGATGTTTACTGGGAGCTCGTTCCAGGTCTTTGCTGCGACGTAGGAGAAGGCTCTTCCACTTAGTCTGTTTCTGCAGATGCGTGGGGTCTCTGCCAGGGCGAGGTCAGTAGAGCGGAGGTTCCTCTTGGGTACGTGGAAGGAGACTCTCTCGTTGAGGTATTTGGGTCCGATGTTGTGGAGGGATTTGTAGGCGTGGGTGAGAAGCTTGAAGGTTACTCTCTTCTCGACGGGGAGCCAGTGGAGGTCTCGTAGATGTTGGGTCATGTGCTCGCGCATGTGGGCCCAATTCATAAAGGCAAACGTACACTGTCGTGTAAGTTTACTATTTTTCGGTATTGAAAGATAAACTTAAACCAAAAGGCTAACTTTACTACTTTTCAGTATTCAGAGAGATAAACTTAGACCAAAAGGCTAACTTTACTACTTTTCGACATTCACAAAGATAAACGTATACCAAATGGCCAACTTTACTACTTTTCAGTATTCAGAGAGATAAACTTAGACCAAAAGTCTAACTTTACTACTTTTCGGCATTCACAAAGATAAACGTAGATCAAAAGGCTAACTTTACTACTTTTCGGCATTCACAAAGATAGACGTAGATCAAAAGGCTAACTTTACTACTTTTCGGCATTCACAAAGATAAACGTAGATCAAAAGGCTAACTTTACTACTTTTCGGCATTCACAAAGATAAACGTAGATCAAAAGGCTAACTTTACTACTTTTCGGCATTCACAAAGATAGACGTAGATCAAAAGGCTAACTTTACTACTTTTCGGCATTCACAAAGATAAACGTAGACCAAAAGGCTAACTTTACTACTTTTCGGCATTCACAAAGATAAACGTAGACCAAAAGGCTAACTTTACTACTTTTCGGCATTCACAAAGATAAACGTAGATCAAAAGGCTAACTTTACTACTTTTCGGCATTCACAAAGATAGACGTAGATCAAAAGGCTAACTTTACTACTTTTCGGCATTCACAAAGATAAACGTAAATCAAAAGGCTAACTTTACTACTTTTCGGCATTCACAAAGATAAACGTAGACCAAAAGTCTAACTTTACTACTTTTCGGCATTCACAAAGATAAACGTAGATCAAAAGGCTAACTTTACTACTTTTCGGCATTCACAAAGATAGACGTAGACCAAAAGTCTAACTTTACTACTTTTCGGCATTCACAAAGATAGACGTAGATCAAAAGGCTAACTTTACTACTTTTCGGCATTCACAAAGATAAACGTAGATCAAAAGGCTAACTTTACTACTTTTCGGCATTCACAAAGATAAACGTAGACCAAAAGTCTAACTTTACTACTTTTCGGCATTCACAAAGATAAACGTAGAACAAAAGTCTAACTTTACTACTTTTCAGGCATTCACAAAGATAAACGTAGACCAAAAGGCTAACATTACTACTTTTCGGCATTCACAAAGATAGACGTAGATCAAAAGGCTAACTTTACTACTTTTCGGCATTCACAAAGATAGACGTAGATCAAAAGGCTAACTTTACTACTTTTCGGCATTCACAAAGATAAACGTAGAACAAAAGTCTAACTTTACTACTTTTCGGCATTCACAAAGATAGACGTAGATCAAAAGGCTAACTTTACTACTTTTCGGCATTCACAAAGATAAACGTAGATCAAAAGGCTAACTTTACTACTTTTCGGCATTCACAAAGATAAACGTAGACCAAAAGGCTAACTTTACTACTTTTCGGCATTCACAAAGATAAACGTAGATCAAAAGGCTAACTTTACTACTTTTCGGCATTCACAAAGATAAACGTAGACCAAAAGGCTAACTTTACTACTTTTCAGTATTCAGAGAGATAAACTTAGACCAAAAGGCTAACTTTACTACTTTTCGGCATTCACAAAGATAGACGTAGATCAAAAGGCTAACTTTACTACTTTTCGGCATTCACAAAGATAGACGTAGATCAAAAGGCTAACTTTACTACTTTTCGGCATTCACAAAGATAAACGTAGACCAAAAGGCTAACTTTACTACTTTTCGGCATTCACAAAGATAAACGTAGACCAAAAGGCTAACTTTACTACTTTTCGGCATTCACAAAGATAAACGTAGATCAAAAGGCTAACTTTACTACTTTTCGGCATTCACAAAGATAGACGTAGATCAAAAGGCTAACTTTACTACTTTTCGGCATTCACAAAGATAAACGTAGACCAAAATGCTAACTTTACTACTTTTCGGCATTCACAAAGATAAACGTAGACCAAAAGGCTAACTTTACTACTTTTCGGCATTCACAAAGATAAACGTAGATCAAAAGGCTAACTTTACTACTTTTCGGCATTCACAAAGATAGACGTAGATCAAAAGGCTAACTTTACTACTTTTCGGCATTCACAAAGATAAACGTAGATCAAAAGGCTAACTTTACTACTTTTCGGCATTCACAAAGATAAACGTAGACCAAAAGGCTAACTTTACTACTTTTCGGCATTCACAAAGATAAACGTAGACCAAAAGGCTAACTTTACTACTTTTCGGCATTCACAAAGATAGACGTAGACCAAAAGGCTAACTTTACTACTTTTCGGCATTCACAAAGATAGACGTAGATCAAAAGGCTAACTTTACTACTTTTCGGCATTCACAAAGATAGACGTAGATCAAAAGGCTAACTTTACTACTTTTCGGCATTCACAAAGATAAACGTAGATCAAAAGGCTAACTTTACTACTTTTCGGCATTCACAAAGATAGACGTAGACCAAAAGTCTAACTTTACTACTTTTCGGCATTCACAAAGATAGACGTAGATCAAAAGGCTAACTTTACTACTTTTCGGCATTCACAAAGATAAACGTAGATCAAAAGGCTAACTTTACTACTTTTCGGCATTCACAAAGATAAACGTAGACCAAAAGGCTAACTTTACTACTTTTCGGCATTCACAAAGATAAACGTAGATCAAAAGGCTAACTTTACTACTTTTCGGCATTCACAAAGATAGACGTAGATCAAAAGGCTAACTTTACTACTTTTCGGCATTCACAAAGATAAACGTAGATCAAAAGGCTAACTTTACTACTTTTCGGCATTCACAAAGATAAACGTAGACCAAAAGGCTAACTTTACTACTTTTCGGCATTCACAAAGATAAACGTAGATCAAAAGGCTAACTTTACTACTTTTCGGCATTCACAAAGATAAACGTAGACCAAAAGTCTAACTTTACTACTTTTCGGCATTCACAAAGATAAACGTAGATCAAAAGGCTAACTTTACTACTTTTCGGCATTCACAAAGATAGACGTAGACCAAAAGTCTAACTTTACTACTTTTCGGCATTCACAAAGATAGACGTAGATCAAAAGGCTAACTTTACTACTTTTCGGCATTCACAAAGATAAACGTAGAACAAAAGTCTAACTTTACTACTTTTCAGGCATTCACAAAGATAAACGTAGACCAAAAGGCTAACATTACTATTTTTCTGTATTCACATAGGTAAGTTACTACTAGTCAAGTTAGTCTTTTGGTCTAAGTTTACCTTTGTGAAAACCAAAAAGTAGTCAAGTTAAATTCTGGGTTTCAGTTTACCTTTGTTAATACAAAAAAGTGGTAAAGTCAGACTTTTGGTCAAAAGTGTAAGCTTCCCTTCGTGAACCGGGTCCAATGTGTGCTGTATTAGCATATCAAGAGCATTGAACTATGATTATTATTATTATTATTATTAAGGAAATTTCTAAAGCGCCTGGTTACGCGCACCGGCGTGTCCCCGTGCTATGATGAGAGACAGTGAGGAGGCCTAACTAAAGCCACTACACAAGTGTTAAGCGGAACAAATGGGTTTTAAGAGCTCTTCGGAACTTAGCCTCTGAAGGTTCTAGACGCAGCTCCAGCGGGAGCATGTTCCAACTCTTGGCTGCAAGGTGTCTAAATGATCTGCCCCCCATGCGCAGTGACATAGAATAGATGTGGTGGCACATTTAGTGCGCCATCCCGACAGATGGTGAGGATGACTAGACCCACCGAGCGCCAGGACATTCCCCGGTCATACTTCTACCAGGCGGTGCCAGTGCAGTCTGATGTCTGTTTCTATGAAATCGTTTTCAGGCACCAAGGAGCTGTACCCAAGATAAATGAGGATGATTTGATTGAAGAGTTAAGAAGGTGAAATAAATTGATGATGGTGTTAATTTGACATTACGCAGATAGTGACAGATGGGGGGCTCTCCATCATCGGCTTCATCGCGATACTTGTAGACTCAGGAGGGCTTCTGGACCTGGCTCAGTCAACCTGGAACAACAACAAGGTGATGGATGAATGTTTGAATTAATCTCAGCCACTGGCAATCGCTCGGGCAGCATCCTCGTCCAGTCACCCCGGGCCATTCATCAGAGGATGGCGACGAAGGGATCTGAAAAGCTACAGAATGTTTCATCTACGATCTAGGGAGGTGTCTTCAAAACGTAATGCGGTTTCAACCACAAAGAAGCTTAGAAAGTTCCCAAGCTCGGCCAAAGCAAATAGGTAGGCCTGGGCGGTAAATTCCGTTCCGCTCGCGGAATTTGCGGAGTTTGGGTAATTTTGCGTTCCGCGGAGAACGTGAAATTGCCCAAAATTCTGCGTTCCGCGACTTCATGAAATTTTTTGCTTGTTCGCGTTCTCAAAATGCATGTATGCGAGATATTTCCCCCCGAGCACGCAAACAGCGACTGCGAACTGGAAAAAAGCATCGCAAACAAGCAATTCTTCGTGTTCCTGGAATTTCTGCATGTTCGCTGAGATTTTTTACCGTTTCGCGGAGATTTGCGTAACGCGATTACGCAAATTCCGCCCACCCCTACAGGTCCTCCTTGCTTTCTGAGTCCTGAGAAAAACAAGCTGCTGCAGTGATTAACCTCTTCCATGCGTCGGACGGCCCCCAGCTGGGGGGGCGTCCCATTTGGGCACGCGTAGAATTTGCCCGCACAGCGGGGAAATGTGCACCACATGGCAGCGGTTAAGCAAAACAAAAACAATTACTTTCTTATACAATGCAAAGAATATTATATTCAATATTCTTTTGAGATGCAAAGCAGTCCCTCCTGGTTTGCAATCTAAGCACTCCTTAGGTGGAAGGATACATCAAACAGCCAGTGAGATGAGGCGACAGAGGTATATATTCCTCTGGGTGGAGCGAAAGCACGCTTGTTTGCTGCCCTTGTCGATTCACTCAATAGACATTCTCATTCAGGTTGTAAGAGCATTCATAATGCGCGAGTTTGAAAAAATAAATCTTCATAATTAATCTCAGTGGACATTATTTGCATATTTGTGAAAACGTCACTGATCTTCGCACATAGCAGGAATCTTAATGTTTAATACAACATTTCCAGGTCAATGGCTGGGCCGTCATCCTGATAATCGCAGGAGGGCTCAGGTCCTTAACTTTCAGAACATAACGTGTATTTCTAAAGCTCACGTCCACCACAAGGGGACCTTGGCACCGAATAACAGATTTTTATTGTTACATAATTCAATGGTTCTCATTTTATCAACCTCAGAAGGATTAAAGGCTGAGTGGGCCCGCCAGGATTTGAGCCTGTGACCATGAGGTCAAACACAGGCCCCTACAATGGACACATTAGTCCACTAAGCCACCTGACCTCAAAATCTTATTTTATTCAACACATTTATACAAACAAAAAAGCGCCTGGTCACTGGATTTTTCACCTACCATTGTTTGTTGCTCTTAATTTGAAATGGATTTTGCTTTTCACTGGTCAACAAACCCAGGCCTTTTATCAGACAGATGTGAGTGCTCGAATGGACTCAGGAGCTGCTCTGGTGAAAGTGACAGAGGCCATCTCTGCTTTAGGGTCACAACTGGCCATGCTCTGCAAAGAAGACCCTTCCATTCCCCCTCCCTTTGTGTAAAATAATGTCACAAGGTCCTCGAAATCAGAAGTTCTTACAGTAATTCTATATAATGTTAAATGCAGCATGCAAGGTAAACAATTGTGGGAAGACTTTTTAAAAAATGTACCCAAAGCTACACTAGATATGTTAAGAGGCAAACCAAGCTTTTCAGGGCACCATCTTCTGTCTCACTTTTTTCGAAGGGTAAATCCGGTGTGTGAAATTGGAAAAAAAAAATTGCAATGAAAATAGCCAAAAAGTGTAAGGGACTTAAAATGCATCAAAGACATTTTGACTAAAAGTGATGTAAATGTTTGCTTTTTATTTTGTTGCATTATCATGCTGGCAACTGATCTTATGTATCGAGATAGATCTGGCGTTTTAGTGGAAATCACATAGCTAGCAGAGGTTTTTGAGCCCATGCTTACAGCTTTATAGAAACCACAATCTCCAAAATGCATTGGTCTGTTGGCTAAAATACACATTGAATATACGTTATTAGAAATGAGGCCCGTGTGGCAGCTCTGATCTGTTGAGGCATAGTCCAATGCTTGAAAGGCAAGCAACAAAGTGGCAAGCATAAATGACGAAAAACACCACTGCACATTACAATCCCGGGCGAGCTGTGCTCATGACGGCGTGGTTCTGTCACAACCCCGCCCACTCACTAATTTGCCCGCAGGAACGTCTCCTAAAAGTGGCTGAGTGAAATCTACAAGATTTCACTTAGCCACTTTTAAGGCCATGCTGCGTCAAAACCCTGCCCCTGCTTGAAGCAGGCGTAAGGATTGACGCAGCATTTGGAGGATAGGGCTCCCCGGAGCCTTGCTGGAGCTGCATCGCACTTGCGACGCAACTCCAGCAATGCGCCGCTTTTACGGCACAGATGGGTGACGCATCTGTCCATTTTTGAACCATGGTGTGCCGCATTGTAACTGCAGCGCATCCATGGTGGCGGAGCCGTGACGCACAATAACTGGCGCATCCCTGCAGATATGCAGGGATGCGTCACTTATTGTAAATCTACCCCAATGTGTTCCTCATCTCCTAATACCGTTTACAGATGGGCAAGCATTAACTCTCCGTTAAGTGTCGATTCTCAAACTTGACAAGTTCCTACAAAGTCACAACCTCCAGATTGGATAGTGGCTGTGGAATACTGGGTGCTACAAAATCGTAACAAACGTAACTCCTCGACAACTGAAACTCGAACCTGCAGATACGGGCAGGTGTCTTTGTGCCCAGTGGAAATAGAAAACAGACTCTGACAACTTCAAATGGAGTGAAAGATAGGTCTGGGTGGGTCTGGGTCCACTCACGGAATTGGTGGAATTTGGGTAACTCCTCATAATGCTTGTAATGCAGAGTTTCTGCCAAACTCCGCCAATCAGTGTGTGGCAGAATTATTCTGGTTGCGCTGGGACACCTCGTTGCTGAGGCAGCCATGCGCATTACAAGTCCCAAATAAATAAATAAAAATAAATTCAGCCATGTGCGCTTTGCAGAAACAACGCAAGGCTCCCCAATGTGCGCCTACAAGCGCAAGCAAGATTCGCCTGCCCCTGGCATAATTTCCAGTCACTACAGAGTCTTCTGACACCACTTTATAATGCCGGCAGACGCAAGCAGTCACAGACAGCGAGGGCTGCCGGCAGACGCGAGCTGTCACAGTCAGCGAGGGCTGCTGTCAGAGTAGATTTGCTGCCGCTCGAGTCGTTTTTCGACTCGAGCGGCAGCAAAATCAATTGGAATTGCTGCGCGCCGTTGCACACGCATGTTGCTGTTCGTGCTGATTTTCAGCACTACTCACGGTACTGGCGATAAATTGCAGCATATTTTCTGCTCATTGGTGGAGCTCAACAGAATCTTATCGAGTTTTTCTGTAACTCTGCAGAATTCCGTGGAGTGAAACTCTGCAAGTTCCGCCCACCCCGAGTGAAAAAGCTTGGTGTGATCGCCGACCTGAGCTCATCACTTCAATCCCAACCATTTTACAACCCGTCTTACAACCCGAAATCTGATTAAAAGTGCAAAGGAGACTCTTCAGGTGAAGAAACACCTCATGTCTAGTCCCCCAATCAGGAGCCTGCCTCGGTGGAAGCGGCTTTCAGTACAGACTGACTAGCTTCGACTATTCTCCCAAAGAGGAGAACCATTGCAACCATCGGTAACTCACAAGAGAAATGAAGAACTGGGGGGCATATTATCAAGAAGAGGCGATAAAATTATGGACGCTTTATCGGCAGGAAACTGCAGCTAAAGTGGCGATAATGGGCTTGATAATACGCCCTTGTGAATTCCCATAGAAGCCCAGGTTAACACCAGAACCTGGGCTGCTATGAGATTTCACAAGGACATATTATCAAGCCCATTATCGCTGCTTTATCGGCAGTTTCCTGCCGAATTTTATCACCTGTTCTTGATAATATGCCCCTGGCTTTTCCCAACTCTGAGAGCCAACTAAACGCATGTCACGACTGGGGCAGTGCAAAGTTTGTTTAATTTTGCTCACGCTCTGTCATTCACATTCATCCCGCAAATATCACTTAAGTGGTAGATTTGCACTATAAAAAGGGTGTTATACATTTTCATGTAACAACAGTAATATGGAATGATGCTACTTTATCCGGTGCAACGCAGATTTTGTCTCTGCGTGCATTGGTTTATATACGCTGGCCTATGGACGCGCTCTTTGGTTTGCAAGCACATGCATAAGAAGTGCATAGAAGCCGCCATGCCAAGTCTGAGGCACACTCTCCCTGCCTCAAAAACAAAAATAAAATTCTACTCAGATAAATCTCACTAGAACTGAGACCTTTCGCACAAACATGTACTAGGGAAGTAGGGGCAGATTTACAAGCCTCTTGTGCCACTTTTACGCCGCTGTTGCGTCACTTTTGTGACGCAGCGGCGGCACAAAAGATGCGCTGTGGTGCGGGGTATTTACAATGTGATGAATCTCTGATATGCGTCACGTTGTAAAGCCCTGCGCCAGAAGGATGCGTTCCATCGCAGGGGGGGGGGGGGTGTTCCGGAGAAGGAACGCCTCCTAAAAGTGGCTGAGTGAAATCTACAAGATTTCACTCAGTCACTTTTGGGCCCATGCTGCGTTAAAACCCTGCGCCTGCTTCAAGCAGGCGTAAGGATTGACGCAGCATTGTGGAGATAGGGCCCCCCAGAGCATTGGCGGAGTTGCGTCATGCTTGCGACGCAGCTCCAGCAATGCACTGCTTTTAGGGCAGAGATGCGTCACGCATCTGTGCCCTTTTTGCCCCATGGTGCACTGCATTGTAAATGCGGCGCATCCAGGGTGGCGGAGCTGCGGCGCACAATAAGTGGCGCATCCCTGCTGATATGCAGGGATGCGCCAGTTTTTATAAATCTGCCCCGTAGTGTTTAATGAGCTGAGTGTCTTGATGCGGTTTGAGGCCTTGAGAAGAGGCAGGAAAGCACTATAGATAGTCTACAGCACTGGTGATCGCACACAGTTTCATCTGGTTTCAAATGTACAGGTATTCCAGAGACAGAGACACTGGAATGACGCTGCCATTGCGCCGCCGCTGCAATTATCGCATAATTATAGATTTGCTGCATCTGCCACATAATCCATCATCTGCTGCATAATCTGCAGATTGTAACAAAAAGACATTTCTAGCTCAAACATTTCATAAGTAACTAACACGCAGTGACACGTGTTGCTGTGCCGTGTGAAGGCCCTTTGTAAAGGTTGGCTTGTCACCTTTCTGCAGCTTATTGCTGTTAAGCGAGTGGGAGCTTGAAGGCTGGTGGGGTTTTGAGTGAGGGTAGGATGTTGAGTGAGGGTGTGGTTTTGAGCGTGGGTGAAATGTCGAGGGAGGGTGTGATTTTAAGTGAGGGTGGGATGTTGAGTGGGGGCGTGGTTGTGAATGAGGGTGTGGTTTTAAGTGAGGGTGTGGCTTTGAGCGAGGGTAGGATGTTGAGTGAGGGTGTGGTGTTGAGTGAGGGTGTGGTGTTGAGTGAGGGTGGGATGTTGAGTGAGGGTGTGGTGTTGAGTGAGGGTGTGGTGTTGAGTGAGGGTGTGGTGTTGAGTGAGGGTGGGATGTTGAGTGAGGGTGTGGTGTTGAGTGAGGGTGTGGTGTTGAGTGAGGGTGTGGTGTTGAGTGAGGGTGGGATGTTGAGTGAGGGTGTGGTTTTGAGTGAGGGTGGGATGTTGAGTGAGGGTGTGGTGTTGAGTGAGGGTGGGATGTTGAGTGAGGGTGTGGTGTTGAGTGAGGGTGTGGTGTTGAGTGAGGGTGTGGTGTTGAGTGAGGGTGGGATGTTGAGTGAGGGTGGGATGTTGAGTGAGGGTGGGATGTTGAGTGAGGGTGTGGTGTTGAGTGAGGGTGTGGTGTTGAGTGAGGGTGTGGTGTTGAGTGAGGGTGGGATGTTGAGTGAGGGTGTGGTTTTGAGTGAGGGTGGGATGTTGAGTGAGGGTGTGGTGTTGAGTGAGGGTGTGGTGTTGAGTGAGGGTGTGGTGTTGAGTGAGGGTGTGGTGTTGAGTGAGGGTGTGGTGTTGAGTGAGGGTGGGATGTTGAGTGAGGGTGTGGTTTTGAGTGAGGGTGGGATGTTGAGTGAGGGTGTGGTGTTGAGTGAGGGTGGGATGTTGAGTGAGGGTGTGGTGTTGAGTGAGGGTGGGATGTTGAGTGAGGGTGTGGTGTTGAGTGAGGGTGTGGTGTTGAGTGAGGGTGTGGTGTTGAGTGAGGGTGTGGTGTTGAGTGAGGGTGTGGTGTTGAGTGAGGGTGTGGTGTTGAGTGAGGGTGGGATGTTGAGTGAGGGTGGGATGTTGAGTGAGGGTGGGGTTAGATTGGTAGTGGTGGTCTGACTAAGAATGAATGGGACGTGGTCAGTGATGGGGATTTGATCGCGAGTCGGGTTTGATCCAAGTTTGGGATTTGTTTGAGGATGGGGTTTGAATACGAACGAGGGTTTGACCGAGGGTGGGGGTATGAGTGAGGGTGACGTTTGAAAGAGGGAGGGGGTTTGATCCAGGGTGCAGATATGCTCGAGGGTGGGAGCTTGACTCAGTATTAGCATCTCAAAGGGAGTACAGGTGGGTCGCCACTGAAAGCTCCAGGCAGATGCCCGGCTCGGGCTCAGCTCGAGGTCCTCTCTGCATCTCAAGCCCAAAACAAGCCAGGCCTCCACAGGGGCCATGTGGCCAAGTGGCTAGAGCTGCCATCCATGTAACATGGGTTACAGATTGGAACCCCGCTTCAGTTAAGCTTGCCGTGAACCCAGCAGTTCTCCTGAGCTGAAAATGAACCTGTAACCAAGTGTGTGTTTGTTGTGAACCTCTCTTGTGCCCCTGTGTAAGGTTTGCGTTGTGCAAGCCTGTCTAAAATATAATGTGGGCTTTGCCTATCATCCACACTCTAATCTCAGCCTTCAATATTTAACCCTTTGGGTGCTCCTGACAGCTCCACGCCGTCATGAGTCACGGGCGACGTGTGCTCATGACGGCGTGGAGCCGTCATGCCGTTGCTTCTCCGCCCACGTGGCACTAATTCCCCGACTGTGCGGGCGAATTAGTGAGTGGGCGGGGCCATGACGGCTCCTCGCCATCATGAGCACACGCCGCCCGTGACTCATGACGGCGTGGAGCCGTCATAAGTACTGGAGCACCACCCCCTAGCCACCACGCACTGCGGCGAAATTCGCGGCACAGGGAAGGGGTTAAGGACAAAGAATTAACCTTTGATATCCAAAATAAATTCCCATATTTTTGTTTTACAGCTTGATCTGGCGCAAACTAGACCTGAGGAATCGGGTATCAGAGCGCCTTACATAACACCAGTTTCGTTACAGATGGACACATTCATTTTTGTTAGGCACGGGGAGATATCGGGGCAGATTTACAACTTCTGGCGCATCCCTGCAAATCAGCAGGGATGCGCCAAGAAAGACGCGTCACGTAAAACTACCCGTGCGCCACTATGGATGAGCTGCATTTACAATGCGGAGCGCCGCAACTCCAGCACTGCTCAGGGGTGCCCTATACTTGCTGTGCTGCAGGATTCCTTGCGACAGAACGCCCCCCTTGCATACATTATACCTGACGCAGGTATAATGTAGCGCAGGGCTTTACAACGTGACGCATCTCACTAGATGTGTCACGTTGTAAATATGTTGCATAGTTGCATATTGCTTATGCTGCCACTGCATCATAAAAGTGACGCAACGGTGGCGTAAAAGTGACGCAAGGGGCTTGTAAATCTGCCCCATCGTGATTTTCCCAGAATCACAGGATGTTTTAGCATCGTTGCCGAGACTCGAACCCGGTTCCCCAGCTTCGAGGTCGACCGCTCTAGCCGTAAGGCCACATCCTCTCCCCATACAGTGGCTGAATTTACCAGTGTGGAACTGGTAATCTGGGATCCATCCCAGATTCCCTAGTTGGCCAACTTGTGTGATCCCGGGCAGCTGTTTAATTCCACTTTGCCTCCTTTGTCTTCGTTGACACATTTGAGAGCACCTTTAAATAGCTGAGCTCAGATTCTGCGCTGCACAAAAACCTCTCCTTTGTTTGATTTAATAGGCCATCATTTTGCTCCATATATAATCAGAATCGAGCCCACATGCACGAGCCCCGTGCTCGCCTCTTGGTTCATTGATAGCATTGTCATCAGAGCAGGGGCAGGAATGTTTCTCAATTCATTTCTAAAAACTATTATTTTTAATAAATGCTTCTCAACAGGGAGATGTAATTTGAGTTACTAAGGTGAAACGCTTTGGCGTGTCAAATACATTCTTTTGAATTTTGAAGACACCATACCATATGGTAGCACAATAGCTTGTTGAATGATTTATATCAGAAATACTTTCATACTCTTCTCCTACACAGGGTCTCAGAGTCAGAGCCGCCCCATGGCTCGGCTCGAGCTCGGCCCTGGATCAGACGTCCCTGTTCATTTGTTGGCTCGCCCACCTCTTGATGAGAGTGGCAATTTAAAGAGAGTCAGGATGTTATGTTATGTTATGAGTGTTTGCAAAGCGGTTGGTTTAATTGAAGTGTGGGGTTCTATTGAGGTTGGAGTTTGGTTGAAGGCAAGACTTTAATAGATGGCAGCGGCGTAAGACCAGCCCTTGCTTGGGGGTGGGCAGAATTTGTGTAATCGCGTTACGCAGATCTCCGCGAAATGGTAAAAAATCTCTGCGAACACGCAGAAATTCTGCGAACACGTGGAATTGTTTGTTTGTGATGCTTTTTTACTGTTCGCAATCACTGTTTGCGTGCTCGGGGGAAATATCTCACAAACACGCATTTTGAGAACGCGAACAAGCAAAAAATTTTGCGAAGTTGCGGAACGCAGAAATTTGGGCAATTTTGCGTTCTCTGCGGAACGCGAAATTACCCAAATTCCGCAAATTCCATGAGTGGAACAGAATTTACCACCCAGGCCTACCTTGCATCCCCTGTGGTGCGGTGGGACCCTTCTGGCACGGTGCATGGGCGGGCCTGGGAGCTCCTGACTGGGTTCGGAGCTTGGAGGGGGGCTCTATGCACTTTGCAGACCCCCCACCACCCCATCACCTAAGTTTCGCTGAACCACTGATTGAGGACAGAGATTTAATGGCGAGCGGGGTTTGACTGACAGCGAGGATATGTGTTGGTTCTGATTCGATTGTGAGTGCTGAACTGAGCACGGGGAAGGGCAGGTTCGCTGTGGTGGTCTGATTGGCGGCGGTGGAGTCACTGCGTTGCCCAGCGAGTGTGTGCTGTGCGGCGCAGCGCTGTTATCAAAGGTGGAGGTCACTGGAGGGCCAACCCACAAGAGGGCCCGCCCCGAGGGCCAATCCCCAAGAGGGCCCACCTGCCCATAGAGCCAACCTACTCAGAGGGCCCAACCCCCAGAGGGCCCACCCGCCCAGAGGGCCAACCCACTCAACTGGCCCACCCCCCAGAGTGCCCACCCACTAGAGGCCCCACCCACCCAGAGAGCCAACCTACTCAGAGGGCCCACCCCCCAGAGTGCCCACCCCCTAGAGGCCCCACCCACCCAGAGAGCCAAGCTACTCAGAGGGCCCACCCCCTAGAGGGCCCACCAGCCCCTTGAAAGATACAGACCCTGGTACCAGGCCCATTGGATGCTCTGGGTCTCATGGCTTTAGGCGCTAGATTCCTTGATTGTAAGAATATATGGACTGGGGCCACTCAGCACAAGACTGGGGGGGTACCCCCGGGGGACCTCCGAGTCACAGACAAGCAGGATTGTTCTACCAGGGCCCTAGAAGATGTCAAACATTGAAGAGTGAGTGTATTAATGTGTTAACCTATGTAGTGCCTCCCACAGATGGACTTGCAGACCAATTAACCCACTGAAGGTCGCTGCAGGGGTCAGACAACAAACACAAAACAGCAAAAGGGTTTAAATTAACCCTGGGCGTAGATTGCGTAGTTGTGCTACGTGTAGCTACGTGAAGTGCACTTTGTGAGCTACGCGTAGCTACGTGAACTGCGTAGTGCACTGTGTAAAATGCTGTTCGCACTGATTGCACAGTGCCAGATGCTTGTCCGCACTATGCAATCAGTGCAAACCGCATCTTGCACAGTGCAAGCGGTCGTTTTCTGCCGCTCGAGTAGATTTGTACTAGAGCGGCAGCTTTCTCAACGCGGACTGGTAGTTTCTCATCGCGAGCGGTCGCGAGCATACACGACCACTCGCAATGAGAAACCTGACCTCCCCGCGTTGAGAATCTCACTGGGAAGTTTATTTTCCACGCTCGCGATCGGCAACTTGATATTGCTGATTGCGAACGAGGAAAAAGTCTTGCCGGGATGTTATTTTGCTCGCTTGCGGTCGCCAACTTGACGTTGAGGACTGCGAGCAAGCAAAAAAAGCCCGCTACGCGTTTTTGCACTGTGCTATGTGCAATTCGCGTAGTGCGTAGTTGTGCAAACTATGCAAACTATGCGAGCGTAGTGTAGTCCTAAGCCCAGGCCTAGTTTAAATAAGGCTTTCAGTGGGATGAAAAAAGTGTGGGGGTCTGTAAAAGGGCGTGGTCTAATAAACATGCCTAGGTTTCTTTCCAAGAGGCGCGGCGTGTGTAATTAAGGGCGTGGCCTTAAAGCATGTAAACTTAAATTCTGTGCTTTCCATATTGTGCCATTCGATCAGTATCCAGGTTCCCTCAGAATGAGTTTTCGGTTATTGCTCCACACACATCACATCATAACAAAAATGCACCTAAAACAACCCTGTTCTGTTGGCTTTGCCTGTGCTTGTTCACAGCGTCAGACAAATGAGAAACCACAATGATTTTCTTGTGAATGATTTAAATTGAAAATGTTTCAATGCTGAAAGTATGAGACTGTGAATTAAACGTTACTGAGCTCTGTGAAAAGAGTAGTTGTCTTCAGAGTGACGCAATCACGCCTGTCCGCCCCCTACACACCCACACAAGCTGTGAGCGCTGCACTTTCATCTGCTTTCACACTGTAAATAATTGAACAGATCTGTGCCGCCTTCACACACTTGTGCCTAGAATCACAATTGCAACTGCCATTTGGGACTGTGCTCTGTGTGATCTGCAGAGAGGCCAAGGATTGAATGAGCATGTACCTGTGGACACCTTTATGCCTCACTGACAGGCACTGTGAGATACTCAAACTGCCTTCAGCCTCAACTCCAGAGCTCTCAACGGGTAGTAAACGCTATATAAATGCAATTTAAATGCAGTTTAAACGTGCTGCGTTGTAAACACCCACTCACAACCTAACTCACTCCGACACCTGCAGGCGAGTTCACAGTGTGGGTTATTCAATGGTAATGTGCTGTAGAGAAAGGAACACAAGATCCCGGCAAACCTGTGAAATGTTAACACGAAAAACCTCCTGACACGAATCATATACTAATATACTACCCAAAAAACCGAATAACATATCCACTACTCAAATTACTTCATATTTTTTTTACTATACTAATTTTCAACAGTAATCCTTTATGGGTTCTGGAGTAGCGTGCTACTCGCCAGAAAAGCGCCTCAAAACCCATCAGTGGAAACAAGTGCTATATGAATGCAAATCTTTCTTCCCCTTTTATCCCTCTCACTCCAAATAACTGACTAATATCCACCACTGAAATGACTTCATATTTCACCATATTAATTCACCACTAATCCTTTGTAGGCTTCCTGAATAGCGTGCGTCAACAAGCGCTATATAAATACAAACCTTTGTCCTACTCTATCCTTCTGCTATCTTTCCAAATCCAAATAACTGACTAACCTATCCACCACTTAAAATGTACTTGCATGTTTCACTATACTAATTCAACACTAATCCTCTATGGGTCCCCGAGTAGCGTGCTACCCTCCGAAAAAGCGCTTCGACGCCTCGTCAGGGGTAGTATGCGCTATATAAATGCAATTACAATACAATACAATACAATGTTTTCCCCTGTAAGGTCAAGGACGGAATCTAGCGCCCAGTAGGGACCATTTCAACCTCAGCTTTTAAGTACTTCCGGTCTGAGATCCGGAGGGACCTGCCCCACTTTCAGCCCTGGGTTTAGACGTGACAGCAGTTCAGCAGGGGTTACACGGGGGCGGGGGAAGGGGCGTTAGGCGTCCACTAAGAGCACGTGCAGAGGGGGGAAAGGAGGGGCACTTCCGGTCTAAAGAGAGCCGGACTGGTCATGATAAATGACCGGGGGAAGCTGGTGATCGATTATCACTGATTGCACGCGCCTCGGACACCTTCCCCATCGATCCGAGCCGGTGGGGGGGCGCCAGAGCCGCATTGTTCCTAAAAGAGGCCTAATGGGCCTTATGTAACCCCTCGTCTCACAGGAGGTGTGAACCTGTGGTGGGGCAGAGCGCTGCTGGCGGTCCAGACAAGGGGGTATTAGAAGGAACCACACAGGCTGTACACTCCGTCATCATAAAAGGCCCCCCCCAAACCGAGGTTGCCTGTGCAGGGGGCATTTGCCCGCCTAGCTCCATCCCTATCTCGGACACCCCTCACCCATCATTATCCCATATATGCCAACATTTTAGGACAGGGGCGTGGGAGATTTAAAATAAAAAATCGAGAGAATGAAAATTCCCCATTGAATTCAATTGTAAAAAAAATGCAATTTCAGGTGGGAGACGGCTAACATAAAGGCATTTTTGTCTTGAAAAATCGGTGTTCTCCCGCCTGAATCGGGTCTATTGGCGTGTATACTATCCCCCCAAGGACCAGAACGTGCTTCACGCCCACTTGGCATGCACGGGTGGCTGGCCATAAGGGCCATGAGTCAGCAATCCCTCCCAACCCCGCTGCACCCCCTGATTCCTCATTTGGACTCACTGCCAGCACCCCACGGAGTGCCCGTGACACCGCTAGTATATTTCAATCAATCAATCACAACACTTGTATAGCGCGCTACTCACCCGGAAGGGTCTCAAGGCGCATGGGGGAAGGGGGCCGCTACTGCTCGAACAGCCAGGTCTTGAGTTGTTTCCTGAAGGCGAGGTGGTCCTGGGTCAGCCGAAGGTGGATGGGGAGGGAGTTCCATGTCTTGGCCGCCAGGTAGGAGAATGATCTGCCTCCAGGGAATAGGTATGCCTTATACTGTCCCACCAATCATGACCTCACCTGCCACCGGTCAGCATAGTTGCCCGACTATCTGGCCTCACCCGCACTCGGACAGCGTGGGCGATTAATCAACCAGGCTAGCAAAAGTTCTCTAAAGAAATCTCATCGCCAATCTCCGAGAGAAGCACCTCATCCTGAAGGAGAAAACGCTCACCTTTGGTGCAACCATGAGGGGTGGACGACAGCCTGGGTGACCTGAAGAACTTACCAATCTTCATGTTAATGCACTTCACGGAACCATTAATGGCCCTTACCGACTGGCCACGCTTCCATTGCAACCCAGGGATGATATTTGACCATGCGAGGACAGATTGAGGAAACATCTTCACCAGCCATCCAAATTCAGGTACTAAGGGGCTCATTAGGATGGCGGTTTTTCCGCATCCTCTGGGCCGGCGGAATCCACCGCCGGCCCGGAGGATGCGGAAAAACCGCAGCGGTTGGTTTACAACCGCGGCGGAAAAGCTGTAATATGGTGACGGTGTCTCTCAGACACCGTCCACCATATCAGGATGCACAGAAAGAAATGCTTTTACACGGCGGATATTCCGCCGTGTAAAAGCATACGGAGCTTCACTGCGGGGGCCCGTTGCGGGCCCCCTGGGTGAAGGGGGGGTGGGGGGTGCACATGGGGGGTACTTATGGTACCCCCCTGCATATGTATGCAGCAAGCGGCAGGCACCGCGCGGTGCCTGCTGCTTGCTGCATACATATGCAATGTATGCTTTTTTAACATTGCGGCGGGTGCAGCTTGAAGCTGCACCCGCCGCAATGTTAAATATCCAGGATGTGACCGCCAGGGTGGCGGTCACATCCTAATTTGCACGGAGGGACCGCCGCAGCCCATGCGGACGGTCCCTCCTACTCTAGGGTGGCGGACGGACGCAAGTCCGTCCGCCATCCTAATGAGCCCCTAAGAGTTCGAATAAGGCCTTCACGCCCAAGTGTTCCAAATCATTGCCCCCGAGATGCATAATGACAACCCCAGGGGGCGTGCACCTCGCAGGAAGCATAGCATCCAGTGACATGCTCCAGGCTGGCCAACCAAAGAAGGAGCTGAAAGCCATTGCAGAATAGATACCTAAAATCCAAAATCCAAATTGGATTACTGCAACAGCCTCTATCTCAAGCTACAGGAGGCCTCATGAACAAGCTGCAGATCCTGCAGAATGCAGCCGCTAGACTCATCGCAGGAACTCCCAAGCGCGCATCTATCAGTGGAGTAATCAAAGACCTTCATTGGCTGCCCATGAGGAAGCGGACCAAATTCAAAGCCCTATGCCTTGTTTTTAAAGCATTGCAGGGCACAGGACCTAAATTTCTGAAGCAACACTTCAACTGGTATATACCCAAAAGGACTCTCCGTTCATCTGAGGCTAAACTGGTGGTCACTCATCGGATAAAAAAGACCAAATGAGGCGGTAGAAGCTTCATCGCAAATGCAGCTATCGCCTGGAACTCACTACCCTCCCAACTAAGACACCAAAATAATCTGTTGGCTTTTAGAAAGGCTTTAAAAACCTGGCTTTTCATAAATTAGGTGCCAACTATGGAGCCGGTCTCTCTTTCCCAGCATTGATCAGTAGGTTTCTTTATCCTAGCGCCAGGACACCTCTTTTGGTAACAGCTGCACTTTATAAATGCAATAAACATAAACATAAAATGAGAATATAAGAGTCAAGTTAAAAAGCAAGCCGCGTAATTGTAAGGAGACGATGCAACAAAGATTTGAAACGCTGAGCGCACAGCAGGTCGCGAATGCCCAGCCAGAAGGGCTGCAACGGCCACCACACAACTTTGATAAACTGAGTTAAAAAGAAAGAACTACCGCCTACTGCGAATAATAACCTGCTGCTTCAAGATATGCAAAGAAGAGAAAGACAAATAAGAAGCCTAAGAAATCGCCATTGCTGTTAAAAAACAATTGCCCTCTTGAGTTTCCTGGTACTTCGCGCCCAGGAATAGAAACACGTCGGCAGATAAATATACAGAGGACTACTGAATAATTTAAATTTGTGATCAGAGAGAAAAATCTCCAGTGTTTCACAAAAATCCAACGTTCTCTGTACAAGATTGGATATCGAATACAAAAATGAAAGAGTCTTAACGCCTTAACGGCGGCTGCGATTTTGAGGAAGTGCGGCACTTCCGCAAAACGGGCTGGGCTGCGTCGGCCATTGGTCGACGGCAGCACTGGGGAGGTAGTGCTGCCGTCGGCCATTGCCGACGGTTGCACGGAATGGGTTAAGGACCATAACCAAAAGCATATCATCAATGGTGATATATGTATTGGATGTCTTTTTTCTTAAAATGTTTTTTCATGTGAAATGTGTTTGTGATGTATGTTGTATTGCACATTTATGCCTTATTTAAGTGTGTTTGCTAAACAGTTTTGAGAACAGCACATTCATGTTTTATTTAAGGGTGTATGTAAATTGTTTTGAGAACAAGGATGTATTATGACACGACGTTTTTTTTTTTCAGATTGAAAGAAATAACTAAGAACAAAAAATAGTGATAATAACGAGGTGAAAATAAATTCACCGGTTCAAACTAAAATCAATGGGTTTGGCTATTTAGCAAAGACACCTAGCTTAAAAAAAAAACACGAGGCACGGGCACAGTCTTCTTTAACCCTATCCGTGCTGATGACGGAACCGCTCCGTCATCAGCCGCGGTGGCGCTGTGCTGATGACGGAGCGGTTCCGTCATGGCCCGCCCGACGTTCCTGCGCGGCGCTTATTTTGCGCCTGCGCGGCTTGTTCTATTAAGCGGACAGGGCCATGATGGAACTGCTCCGTCATGAGCACAGCTCAACCGCGGCTGGTGACGGAGCGGTTCCGTCACCAGCATGCGCCTGCCGCGCCCCCCCACCCCCTTAGCACTGCAGTGGACTAGCCGCCGCAGCGATGTGGTTAACATTCTCCAGGAGAAGGCACCCCGGCCACGGGAGGAGAGGCGACAACCTGCCCGCTGTGCCCTATCTGCAAAACCACCAGCAAAGTAAAACTCTTCAGCCTGATGTACATAAGAATGGCCTACAACAAAAACCTCTGTAATTTCTGTCACCTACATCCAGCATTCACCAAAGAAAAAGGAAAGAGGGCGGTTTTAGGTGTCAAATCTACAGCAGAAGCAATCTAACATAGCGCTTGTAGCAATCAGAGGACCATCCACCATGTTTTTGTACCCCCAGTAGCCCTATACGACTGCCGTGGTGGTCGCGTCTATCCAAACGGAATAAGATCGAAACTCAGCTGGATCAGAACCCGCGGCTTTCAGGGCCTCCATAAGTATCCCCCAGAACTGAAACTTGGTCAAAGGGGTCCTCTACATGGACCAGGAAGGGCCCCCCCATACCTTGGGGGCGCAGAGCCTGAATGGCCCCAGGTAACCCACCTGGCAACATGGGCTACCTGTGGCCCTATTTAGCGGAATGCGGTCGCCCCTGCCAACCTGATCTGATTTGGAACAGGCACATTAATCGCCAGGGACTCACCCAGCCACTGAATTTTCTTTGGTTGCAGCCCCCTAAGTATCCCTCTTTTTCTTAGCCACCAACTCACTCACCCGGAAGGCCCCATAAAAAGGCAAGTGTAAAATCCACCCAAAAAAGGAGCTCCTCGTCTTGCAAGTTGCAGATGGCACCCAGGGCACCCGGAATCTTTGCCATGTTGCCCGTGCCATTAGGGCACCTAGAGTCTGACCAAGCCCTCTCCAAACGCTGCCACCCCCAAAGGACCGCTGCACTAAAAATAAGTTTGCTTCATCCACCGTCCCCAGCATCTTTGCAAAAAAGGATATTGCTGCGGTGTGGCGCACCAACCGCCATTCACGCCTCAGCGACTGCAGGAATGTCACAACCGATTTGGACACAAAGCAGTCCATCATACCCTTGCAGCCCAGGAACCTCCAGTATGTGTGAAAAGCCACCTCATTGGCACACCTGGTCCTGGGGCTAAGCTGGCTGCCAAGAGGCCCAGTAGGTTTGGGCACCAAGCTGCCACAGATGGTCCGGGAAGGGCGTAGGGGAGTCCTCTGCTGTTGGATGATGGAACCTGAAAGCCTGCATCTTGAAACGAGATAATGCATCAGCAGCGTTGTTCAACGCTCCCGGGCCATGTTTGGCTTTAAACGGTACATTCACCTTCAGGCATTGTAACACAATCTCTTTCAACAAATTCAAGTCATTTTGCACTTTGCTACCTGGTGACTGATACATTCCACCACCGTCATGTTGTCAGACAAAAAGACCACTGACTGACTGCGGAATGCTCCGGCCCAATGGCCAGTGCCACCAGAATAGGGAACAGCTCGAGGAATCCAATGTTAGAAACCAACTCTGACCGCACTGACTTACTAGGCCAGCAGTGCACACACCATGCCGAGGCTAGAATAGTACCAATAACTGTGCTGCCTGCTGCAGCCATGAAGAACCTAGCTCATCACTGGACCTGGGCTGGCAAGGCCACACCACTGTCCCATTAAAATCTGTCAGGAATGCCTCCCAGATCCTCAAATCCTGCATGACTTCACTAGACAACCGGGTATGGAGGTGTTTCGACTTAAGGCCAGACATGCCCTGGGCTTTGGTCTGTGCGAAGGGGCGACCCACGGGTATTATCCGTAATGCAAAGTTCAGCTGCCCCACCAAAGCTTGCAACCGGTGCATTGTGACCTTCTTAAGCTGCCAAGCAAGCATGCAAGGCTCAGGAAAAGGAGTTTACCTTCTTCGTGGGGAACCTTGTGACCCCTGCCACAGAATCTAGTTCAATCTCAAGGAATTTGATTGTAGTTACAGAGCCCAATGCAGGGCCGGACTGAGAAAGCAAAAGTGCTCAGCCGGCCCGCCTCCCCATGGGGGGGGGGGGGTTGGGGGTACCGCCGAGCTCTTTGCCGGGGCCGGTTTTCGGCCGATTTTGTTACAAGGCCGATTTTGCAGCTATGACCCCAGGGGTCCAAAACTGGCCACCACCCGTGCGGCGTACCGGGCGATTGCCCGGTGCCCTCTACGTCCAGTCCGGGCCTGGCCCAATGTCTTGTCATGTGCCAATGGAATACAAAATTCCAGAACACACTCCCAGAAGAACCGTAATGCCCCCACACAGTCACCTGATCCAGGTGGCCCCATAAAAGAGAACATCGTCAAAATAGTGTAACACCCGATGCTGACCAGACCAGCGCCTGAAGACCCATTCAAGGAGTGTGCTGATCTTTTCAATGTAGGCGCATGACACCAAGCAGCCCACAGGAATGCACTTATCAAAATAAAACACACCCTTAAATTGGCATCCCAGCAGTGAGAAATCATGCGGAGGGACAGGAACAAGTGAAATGCAGACTCAATGTCACATTTTGCCAACATCGTACCCGAACCCAGTTCTTGCGGGATCTGAATCGCCTGGTCAAGGGAAGCATGTTTGATAGCGCATAGAGCACCCTCAATCGCCTTCACGATGTTGAAGAACTTATGGTGAACCAAACACTCCTCCCCCTGCTGGATGTGATGACAGCCCAGCCCCTGTCCCACCCCATAAAACTGCCTCGGTACCGAAACATAAAATGATAAAAGCATTGTATTGTTATTTGCATTACATCATTTTATTTTTCCTTTTTGCACGGCTCAAAGAGCAGTGGGGCTGCGCTCCTCCGCCTTAGCTGAAGAGCCGCCGCTGGTCACAGAACACACCCCAGAAATAACATGATATTGGGCATTCCTGTAACATGCAGCAAACGATGGATTGTCCCTCCTTTGCTGCTTAGATATTAGTGTCTGTTTTAACATCACTTGATGTCATTCTTTTTATAACCGGAGGAGGAAGAACATGTACTTCTGCTCCTAGAGGAATCCATATCTCTGCACGTTAGCCACGGATGTTAGCCGTGGACTACTGTGCTCTCTGATTGGGGGTAGATATTGTGATTCGCAGGACACGCAAAGATAATCGCTGCAGGTGTGTTAACCTTCTGAGGTATGGTAATGCCATTTGGTGCTGCAGCTTGCTGTTTACGCAGCACTGCCACAGGACGAGAGGCTTCCGGGGTACCTTGCTGTGTCTGGAACCTGCAAACTGCATCTTCTACAGAGATCTTGGCAGCAGGTGCCTTGACCCACAGGGCTATCATACTGGGGCTGAACCCTGCAACTGCAAATACACGTCTGGGCAGGGTACCTTGACCCAGAGGGCTGTCATCCTCAGACTGTAGCATGTAAACTGAAAGTTGTACACATACTTCTACAGCTGGCTTTCAACCCGCTGAGCTATCTTGGAAGCTAAGAGCTGGCTTTCTTGAAAAGCTGTCAGTATGGTTGCTTGGGTGAGGGTCTATCTCTGTTAGTGATTCCCCTCTGTCGCTCGTCGTTGGAGCCCACAGGTCTTTCTTCCATCTCCGTCACGTGAGAGGACCCCCGGGGTTCTGTAGCATACCTGGGCGTTTGCTACACGAGGGGTTTGTGGCATGTCATGTAATGTAGGTTTATAGAGCACACCATTCCCCCGGGATGGTATCTGGGCACTGAACAGGGGTGAGTCTAGCCATACCCAGGGGCTACTGGGTCTACTCAAAAAGCCAGGTTTTCAGCTTCTTGCAGATTTCAAGAAGTGGGGAGGAGGCTCCGACATGTAGCGGCCGGCGGTTCCGCGCTTTGTGTAGCGGCCGGCGGTTCCGCGCTTTGTGTAGCGGCCGGCGGTTCCGCGCTTTGTGTAGCGGCAGGCGGTTCCGCGCTTTAGGAGCGATGCAGGAGAACGCTGAACCACCGGGTCTGGTTTTCCGTACGGGTGGGATTTGTGCAGTTTGGAGTGCGGCCGAACAGAGGTGTCTGGAAGGTTTGTGAAAGCAGACGCAATTGTTGAGGTGTGCTGGGTCAATGCTATGAAGTGACAGGTGTGGTTCTAGCTTCTCCCTTCACCCCCTTGTAGTTTGGAAACCTTTGGGCCGCTAGAGATCTTTAAAGATGGAAGGGTTCCTTGAACCTTGGGCCAGTGACCAGGTGTACTGCCAGGGGCTTCTGTTTACCAGCAGCCGTTCAGAGGGCACTGCCAGCCAATGGGAGCGCGTGAGCAGAGGCGGCGCGAATGGGCGGGAAGGATGCTCCACGTGCCACTCCTCGCGAGAGCAGGTGCTTCTGGGCCCAGGGGACCGCCCGTGCACGCATAAGACGTTAGCTGTAATTCGTCTTTTAAATGGGACTCCTCGCCTCCTTCGTCATAAGTAATGGGGACGGGTAACTTCCCCATGCAGCCGTGTGTGGGCTGGTAATAGCCGTGAGCGGTGTTTAGAGTTACTGTGGTGGTGTGCAGCACTAGCCAAGGTATACACATGTTCTGTAGATCCAGTGGCGGCACACTGAGGGAGTGCTGCAGGCGGTGGGGTGAGGCGGGGGAGGGGCAGGGCGGGGGGTAGTGGACTCGGACATATGACGGACAGGAGTAAGGTAAGTAATTAAATAAATAAAACTATTTACCTTGCGCTCGCTGCATTGCCGAGTTGCACTGTATTCTAAGTGTAATTATAAAGTGCATACTACCTCCAATGAGGCACTGAAGCACTTTATGACCGGTAGGAATCCAGGCTCAGTTCGTATTGCAGTGGTCATTAGCTATTGCTGGGTCTTGTTGGTTCTTGGGGTACATCGTGTGCTCTCAGGTCACTGTTCCATCCCCTCTTCTGGTTTCTCTGTGGTAGAAAAGGGGGTGGTGATGGACGGAGCATCTGAACCAATCAAACACTCACACCCAGTCAACAGATCTGGGTTTAATCCATCACCGTTCTTTAGCCCACTCTGCCACCCCAGTTCAGACATGGCCATATGCAAATCAGTCTGACCCTGTGCCTCATGGGAACAGTCCAGCCCGAACTGCCAAGCCATGCCTTCCCTGGACCGGAAACAAGCTTCCGAGGACCGGTTTCTGGCATTTCAGCCGTCTTCAGCCCGGCTTGCTTGAATCATCTGTGGTAGACTCAGCTACTAAGGGTTAGGTGAGATCATTTGAGCTTCTGCAAGTGGAAGGCGTGATGAGGAGGCTAAAAACTGTTAGATATTGTTAGACTGGAAGAAATGGTTACACATAAGCAACATTTGTGATTTGTGAGGAGAAGTTTGGCCAGTTTGCAGAAATGTAGTGGAGAGTGAAGCAGCGAGGCCCTGCAAAGGGCAGACTCAGAGCTAGTAAGGCACACAGGGGAAGGAGGGGAAGGAGAGGACCATTCGTAGAAAGGAAGGAGAGAAACAATCAGTAGATAGAAGGTCACTTTCCATGCAGACCTTTTCTTCCACACTTATGACAGGTTACCGATCTTGCTTGACACCCTGCAAACCGTCCCCTCTTGGATGTTTAGTTCCAGTTTTACATCCCACCCTTGTCGCCAGTGTTGCAAAGAAGAGACGTACAGGTAGGTAAACAGGAGTCTTCTTTATTCCGTCTCAACACCATCACAGGCTCCAGTCAGCTGGTGTCAGCTGTGGAATGTTCATGCATTCCTGCCCGGCTCGTACCAAGGTGGGAAGGGTAGGGGGGGCGGGGCGTACCATTGTGGATTACAACAGAGACTCTTTGAGGGCCACTTGTGGGCCAGTGCTATAGGTTGCTCCATCTTTGATTGTTCTGATTGGCTGTTGATGGTGCTGGACAGTTTGTCCTTTGATGGCTTCCATTAGTACTGAAGATTATTTTTACCAAGGTACTTGTCTCTTCTAGTGTGAGATATGGGTATGTCTGGATAGTTGGCTCTTTAGGCTTGTCAGGTGAGGGTAAGGCACCAGGCCATCTCTGCCAATGGTACCATCGTAAAGGGATTGCGTGCCTTGGTTCCCCTTCGATCTTAGAGGGTCTTTGAAGAGCGTCCGTCTGTAGGCAGAAAGGCCAACATTTGTGATGGCAGAAGGTGTTTGTGAATGAGATCCTATAGCTTCTTTGTTGTATCATATGGGGAATTACCAGGTCTTAACCATTCTTCTGAACTTGAAGTGATTCTCTCTGGCTCTAGTTTGCAGGTAGGGAGGACCATCGTTTAGCGTCTTGAATGGAGGAAGTAGTGGCGTCAACGCTTCTTCCTAGAAAGAGGAGGCATTCAATGCAGTGCCCGTCTAGAAAGTACATTTCCCGGCTGAGAATATTTGGCGATTTTGGATTGCAGAAACATTGTCCGTTGCAGGTTATTGCTCCGCGAGATCTGCATACTCGCCTCGAAGAGGATATTCATGAACCTGAGAACCCGTGTACAGCCTTCATGACAGTAGACATTCAAATTTGTGTATTTATATTTATATATTTTTTGAGTTTTAGTTCTTTGCAGAATTCTTATAGTTGAGGGTTGAATGTTGTGATATAGTTTGTTGGTGTAATGTAGTATAGATATCTCCGGGCTGCACGCTTTAAAAAACAACAACCTATAATCGGGCGTTCACTGGGGCTGCACCAGGAATATGGAACTCCTTCCCACCCGCCATTAGTAGAATCCCCTCTCTGGCACGCTTCAAAAAGGAGGCTAAATCCTTCCTCATGGGTAAATTCCTCGGCTAACCGCGTCCCACAACCACCTCAGAGACTATTGCTATCCTCCTTCGACCTCGGGCCACCAAGAAACCAGGGGCCAGTCTTCAGCAACTATAATATTGTCTATCCTTGTAACTCCCATTCTTCTTGTAAATCTGCACCCCCCCCCGCTGAATGTACAGTATACTCTTGTTTTATCATGCCTCTTGTATGACTTTTGACTCTGTAAAGCGCTCTGATACCCTAACGGGTCAAGTTCGCGCTCTATAAAACACTAAAATAAATAAAATAAATAAATAATAGAAGGTGAGAGGTTTTGTTGCTTGTGCCTTTTGAGGAAATTCACCATTTGGAATAATGTGTCCAAGTGTTTTCATTATGTAGAAAGTTGACTAAATTGAATATTCGTGGAAGGTGTAAAGTTGAAGTTGTTTCTAAGATTTTCAAGATAATTCTTTAGAAATGTTTGGCTGCTAATTCAAACCCATTGATAACCTCGAGTAGAGGTTTTGATGTGTATATTGAAAAGCAGAGGTGAGATGATAGATTCTTGAGTAACTCCTGTTTCGTGCATTGAGGGATCCGATGAAAAAGGGGTATATTCTTTGAATCTAAGAATGATGGTATCCTAATGCACTGTGTCAAAATCTACTGAAAGGTCCAGGAGCAGTAATGCAGCCACATCATTGTTGTTGACTGGGTTTTATAGGTTATCCTAACTATTCCTGGTCACAATCCTGTTTGCCAGTCTGAAAGATTGTTATTTTTTCTATGAATCCTGAAATTTGTGAAACGCTGCTCTCCCCATTCTTTGCAGAGGAGGAAAGGTCCATTGAAGATTGGTCTGCGAATGGTAGGTTCTTGTGGGACCAAGTTGTTCATCCTAAGTAATAGAAGCACGCACACCATCTTCAATACTTCTGGGGAAATCCCTGTGTTCCCAGTGATATTGATAACATTTCTGACTGGTATTCCTGCTGAAATTCATATGAGGAATGCTTTGAAACGTTGTGGGGTGCAGAGGTATGACGGGGAACTTTGGGCTGCTGGCTTCTACCAGGTCTTCAAGTTCTGATGTTGTAAATTCTTGAAAGGATGATGTAGAAGGGAATTGTTTTTCTGTTGAGATTTGTTTGGGTTGTATATTTGGAGAGCAGTTGTTCCTCTTGACAATAAACCAGCATGTATGCTCTGTTCAAATAATGTCTTGCTAGCTTATTGCAGAAGCCTTGCATGAAAGAGATGGAGGTTTGACAGCTTTCTACACTGCAAGACTGTGATAGAATTTTATGGAGTTCCTTGTGCATAAATATGGCATTGTCGATCTTGCTCATATAGTGTATGTTCTCTGTCCTTCTTTATGCATGAGGAGTACATCCTGTTGGGTCTATGGAGACAGATTCTTTTTTTAGGGTTGTCGGATTTGTATATATGTATATGATATTTGTATAGCACAAATCTGGCTAAAATAAGGAAAGCACGGTACGTGATCAAAAACAAGCAGAAAGATAAACAATTGGAGAAGAAGCTACATTGTGGACGGGATTGACCCATCTGCGTTGAAATTTCTTTTTATTAAACCTGGGTGAAGTTTGCGGAGTTCTGTTACGCGGAACTCCGCAAAGAGCAAACAAAAACTCTGCTGCGTTACGTGGAGCCCCACAAGCGGCAGAGTGCTTTGGATAAATGCTGTTCGCAGTGATTTTCAGTGCCAGGGGCTTGCCTGCACTGTCCAATCATCTCAAAAGGCACCATGCACAGTGCAAGTGGGTGCTGCTTTCTTTCTGCTGCTCAAATAGATTTTTACTCGAGCAGCAGCTTTCTCAACACGAACGGACAGTTTCTCAAAGCGAGCAGTCGCGAGCAGTCGCGGGCATACGCGACCACTCGCAATAAGAAATCTGACTGCCTTCATTGAGAAATCTCGCTGGGAGGTGGATTTTGCTCGCTCGCGCTTACTAACTTGACGTCGATGAACGCAAGCGAGAAAAAAAACTCGTCTTCTATGCGGAGCAGAGTTTTTCAGAATTCCGCTACCTTTGCGTAATGCGGAGTGCAGAAATCTCCGCAGACTCCACGAGCGGAGCAGAGTTCACCACCCAGACTTACTTTTTACATGTTTCTACTCCTCATTCATCCAAGGGGATTTTCTTCTTTTTGGTTTGTTTTGAGATTTATTTTCAGATTAGGCTGTGATCATCAAATCATAGAGTTTAAGTATGGAGTTTATTTTCTCTAAATGAGTATTTATGGTTAGGTGAGATTCCAACTCGACATGTCTGATTTGTTTTGTTGCCTGTAAGTTGTTGTGGTCTCATGGGATGTAGATGGTATTTTGGTTGGGATTTTGGTTGAGAAGGAGATGATGTGATGATTGGTCCATGTGACTGGTGAGCGTTGTTGAATGGAGATTTGAGATGGTGGCATCTAATATATGATCTGCTGAGCCGGTTGGCCCAGAGAAGATCTGTTGTTAGTTCACTGTGTTTAGTCCTAATACAATTGCATTTGGTTGAAACATATTTGGTTTATAAAAACAAATGCTTAGGGCACCAACTATATATATAATG
The DNA here is from genome assembly GCF_964261635.1 of Lissotriton helveticus. NCBI lineage: Eukaryota > Metazoa > Chordata > Amphibia > Caudata > Salamandridae > Lissotriton > Lissotriton helveticus. Next base: position 39,667,105 of record NC_136068.1, read on the forward strand.
GGCAGTTTTGTTGATAAATGTAATGCTAAGTCCAATGAATCATATAAAGGTTTTGCTGTTAGGGAGGGATAGCAGGAGAAAGTTGCAGGTGAACGTGGGTCATGGTTCGCGTCTAACAAAGAGGAGCTTTGCAATCTTTGATAATTACCTTTTCCATCTTGGTGACTGATATGGCTAATATAATATGGGCTGATATGGCTCCTTCAAGACAGTGGCCAGCCCCCCTCCTTTCTTTCCTTGTTGGTTGTATGGAATGCCTCAATATCCATATGGGATAGCGTCACGCAGCACGGGAGACAACCCTCGTCCAACAATGTTTCAGTGATGAATAGTACGCCTGCCTCCATATATGTAAGTAGAAAAAAATATGTATTTGGGACTGAACAGGCGGTCAGCAGAAAACAATTTAGATGTAGAACCTTTCTTTAGAAGAAGGAAAGGCTTAAACCCTGGTTATTAACCACTTTGCCGCTGTCGCAATTTCGTGGCAGTGCGGCACTTCTGCAAAACGGGCAGGGCCGCGTCGGCCGTTGGACGTGCGCAACACTACGAAGGTAGTGCTCACGACGTCCAATGGCCGACGGCAGCACTCAAGGGGTTAATAGTATCTTCAGTTGAGCTCTTTTATATAGGTTATTAATGCTGAAAGTGTTGTGTTCCTCTTGTTTATGAGAAAGTGAAGAGATAGGAGGTTCCGGTTGGACTGATGGTTCAGGATTGTGGTGTTTCTCACAATCATTGTCCTGTTCAAATAGGTTTATTAGAGACATGATTGGGTTTTTGGGAGGGTGTGTATGACTTAGGGCTTTTGAAAGTGGTGTTGGTATAGGATTGTATTTTGGTGATGTGTTGTGTGTTTTGCCTTCAGAACAGCAACCTGCAGGGTGGTGTGTGATGACTCTTAGTTTGAGCTGTCCCCAACACAAATGCCTCACTTAAAGGCCCATCAGCTGTTCTTTGGTTGATTCTCACTGTAGCCGGGGGGGGGAGGGGGAGGGGGGGATACTGGTGCTTAACAACTTGACTACCAGTGTGTTGCTTCACAGGTGTTTAAAAGCTAAACTGTGATTTGGAATTTTCAAGTTCTGATTTTAAGAGACATGCATGCACTATGCAAACATCAGACATATTCGTCCACACTGATAATAACCATTTTTTGAAAATGAACTACTTTCAGTCTGCATGCAACTCCTTGATGTCTAATAACTCACTGAGCTATATCACTAAGATCATCACTTGTGACCTACAGGTGTTTCAAGGAACTCTGCAGCAAAAACAATAGATCACTGAGCTGCCTACATCAGTGTTTCCCAAACATTGGTTCTATTTGCTCCGATTTTGGGGGAGTCACGAAAGTCCAAGCAATAAATAAAGATGCCTTTTAATTCTGTATTTTTATCTTGTTACATTTGCTGTGCTTCAAAGACAGAATTCAAATGTCAGGCTGTGTCTTCTGACAAATTGCTGCTCATTGTTTTAACATGGGGGGAACAGAAGTAAAGTGAATTATGTGACAATCTTACGGGGACACGTGGAGTGTGGAAGGAAAGGCCGTAGGATGGGTCATTAGGCACAAATAATAAATATTCACTGAAATGTAAGTTCCACATATTATTATTTGTGTGCAATGTAGTTTTATCAGTCAAACTATCACTGCACTAGATTAGTCGCTATTTTAATGGAAAATGCGCTGTCTGTTAATGACAATGCACTTCCATACGATTAGGCCTGGGCGGTAAATTCCGTTCCGTTCGCGGAATTTGCGGAATTTGGGTAATTTCGCGTTCTGCGGAGAACGCGAAATTGCCCAAAACTGTGCGTTCGCAACTTTGTGAAATATTATGCTTGTTCGCGTTCTCAAATGCGTGTTCGCCAGATATTTCCCCCCGAGCACGCAAACAGCGATTGCGAACAGTAAAAAAGCATCGCGAACAAGCAATTCTGCCTGTTCACGGAATTTCTGCGTGTTAGCGGAGATTTTTTTCTGTTTCGCGGAGATTTGCGTAACGCGATTACATGAATTCCGCCCACCCCTACTTACGATGCTTCAGTTACATAAAAAAAATATATATATCCACCTCCTATCTATTAAAGCTAGGTGTGCCGTGGACGTTTGTTGTTCTAAAAATTGGGTTCTGGTTCGAAAAAGTTTGGCAAGCATTGGTCTAGGTATAATACAAATTTGTGCTCTGCATATTAGATATTGTGCTTTGCAGCCGGCACATTAACCCTCTGTGATGCTTTCTGATGCGTCAAAGCTATGATTAGATCGAATACAGATTTCTGCAGCAAGAGCATTAACCACCTGTTGCTTTACTGTTATTGCAGCCGGAAGATGCTGGGTGCACACATCTCTCTATTGCAGACGCCTTAACCCGTAAGATATTTTAAAATGCAGACTGTTTGTGGCTGAATAAGTAATCCAGAACAGAACAGATTTACTATTACATTTGTCCTTGTTCCCAATTTCTTTAGGGCAGATTAAAAAAAATATATGCTGAAGTTAGCATTTCTCTTGGCCAGCATCCCAGCATCCATCAGGCCCAGCCAAGGCAGTCTTTAATCTGTGGCACAGGCGGTTCTAAAGCCGGGCTCTGCTGTAATCTATAGCTCAGCTGTTTCTGCTGGACCCAAGGTGAGACCTTGGACCATCTGCCCTTTGGGCTTAGAGACATCTTTCCCGAAGCCCTTGTGGGCTTTGAGACGTCATTCCTGAAGCCCTTGTGGGCTTTGAGACGTCATTCCTGAAGCCCTCGTGGGTCTTGAGACGTCATTCCTTAAGCCCTTGTGGTCTTTGAGACGTCATTCCTGAAGCCTTCGTGGCCTTTGAGACGTCATTCCTGAAGCCTTCGTGGCCTTTGAGACGTCATTCCTGAAGCCCTTGTGGTCTTTGAGACGTCATTCCTGAAGCCTTCGTGGCCTTTGAGACGTCATTCCTGAAGCCTTCGTGGCCTTTGAGACGTCATTCCTGAAGCCCTCGTGGGTCTTGAGACGTCATTCCTGAAGCCTTCGTGGCCTTTGAGACGTCATTCCTGAAGCCTTCGTGGCCTTTGAGACGTCATTCCTGAAGCCCTTGTGGTCTTTGAGACGTCATTCCTTAAGCCCTTGTGGTCTTTGAGACGTCATTCCTGAAGCCTTCGTGGCCTTTGAGACGTCATTCCTGAAGCCCTCGTGGGCTTTGAGACGTCATTCCTGAAGCCTTCGTGGCCTTTGAGACGTCATTCCTGAAGCCTTCGTGGCCTTTGAGACATCTTTCCCGAAGCCCGTGTGGCCTTTGAGACGTCATTCCTAAAGTCCTCGTGGGCCTTTGAGACGTCATTCCTGAAGCCCTTGAGGCCCTTGAGACGTCATTCCCGAAGCCCTTGTGGGCTTTGAGACGTCATTCCTGAAGTCCTCGTGGGCCTTTGAGACGTCATTCCTGAAGCGCTTGTGGCCATTGAGGCGTCATTCCTGAAGCCCTCGTGGGCTTTGCGAGGTCATTCATGAAGACCTCGTGGGCTTTGAGACGTCATTCCTGAGGCCCTCGTGGCCTTTGAGACGTCATTCCTGAAGCCCTCGTGGGCCTTGAGACGTCATTCCAGAAGCCTTGATGGGCTTTGAGACGTCATTCCTGAAGCCCTCGTGGGCTTTGAGACGTCATTCCTGCAGGCCTTGTGGGCCTTGAGATGTCATTCCTGAAGCCCTCATGGGCTTTGAGACGTCATTCCTGCCGGCCTTGTGGGCTTTGAGACGTCATTCCTGCAGGCCTTGTGGGCTTTGAGACGTCATTCCTGCAGGCCTCGTGGGCTTTGAGACGTCATTCCTGCAGGCCTTGTGGGCTTTGAGACGTCATTCCTGAAGCCCTCGTGGGCTTTGAGACGTCATTCCTGAAGCCCTTGTGGGCTTTGAGACGTCATTCCTGAAGCCCTTGTGGGCTTTGAGACGTCATTCCTGCAGGCCTTGTGGGCTTTGAGACGTCATTCCTGAAGCCCTCGTGGGCTTTGAGACGTCATTCCTGAAGCCCTTGTGGGCTTTGAGACGTCATTCCTGAAGCCCTCGTGGGCTTTGAGACGTCATTCCTGCCGGCCTTGTGGGCTTTGAGACGTCATTCCTGCAGGCCTTGTGGGCTTTGAGACGTCATTCCTGCAGGCCTCGTGGGCTTTGAGACGTCATTCCTGCAGGCCTTGTGGGCTTTGAGACGTCATTCCTGAAGCCCTCGTGGGCTTTGAAGCGTCATTCCTGAAGCCCTCGTGGGCTTTGAGACGTCATTCCTGAAGCCCTTGTGGGCTTTGAGACGTCATTCCTGAAGCCCTCGTGGGCTTTGAGATGTCATTCCTGAGGCCCTTGTGGGCTTTGAGACGTCATTCCTGAAGCCCTTGTGGCCTTTGAGAAATCATTCCTGATGCCATTGTGGGCTTTGAGACGTCATTCCTGAAGCGCTTGTGGGCCTTGAGACGTCATTCCTGAAGCCCTCATGGGCCTTGAGACGTCATTCCTGAAGCCCTCGTGGGCCTTGTGATGTCATTCCTTGAGCCCTCATGGGCTTTGAGACGTCATTCCTGAAGCCCTCGTGGCCTTTGAGACGTCATTCCTGAAGCCCTCGTGGGCCTTGAGACGTCATTCCAGAAGCCTTGATGGGCTTTGAGACGTCGTTCCTGAAGCCCTCGTGGGCCTTGAGACGTCATTCCTGAAGCCCTTGTGGCCTTGAGACGTCATTCCTGAAGCCCTCATGGGCTTTGAGACGTCATTCCTGAAGCCCTTGTGGGCTTTGAGACGTCATTCCTGAAGCCCTTGTGGGCTTTGAGACGTCATTCCTGAAGCCCTCGTGGGCTTTGAAGCGTCATTCCTGAAGCCCTCGTGGGCTTTGAGGCGTCATTCCTGAAGCCCTCGTGGGCTTTGAGACGTCATTCCTGAAGCCCTTGTGGGCTTTGAGACGTCATTCCTGAAGCCCTTGTGGCCTTTGAGACGTCATTCCTGAAGCCCTTGTGGCCTTTGAGAAATCATTCCTGATGCCATTGTGGGATTTGAGACAGCATTCCTGAAGCCCTTGTGGCCTTTGAGACGTCATTCCTGAAGCCCTTGTGGCCTTTGAGACGTCATTCCTGAAGCCCTTGTGGGATTTGAGACATCATTCCTGAAGCCTTGGTGGGCTTTGAGACGTCATTCCTGAAGCCCTCGTGGGCTTTGAGACGTCATTCCTGAAGCCCTTGTGGGCTTTGAGACGTCATTCCTGAAGCCCTCGTGGGCTTTGAGACGTCATTCCTGAAGCCCTCGTGGGCTTTGAAGCGTCATTCCTGAAGCCCTCGTGGGCTTTGAGGCGTCATTCCTGAAGCCCTCGTGGGCTTTGAGACGTCATTCCTGAAGCCCTTGTGGGCTTTGAGACGTCATTCCTGAAGCCCTTGTGGCCTTTGAGACGTCATTCCTGAAGCCCTTGTGGCCTTTGAGAAATCATTCCTGATGCCATTGTGGGATTTGAGACATCATTCCTGAAGCCCTTGTGGCCTTTGAGACGTCATTCCTGAAGCCCTTGTGGCCTTTGAGACGTCATTCCTGAAGCCCTTGTGGGATTTGAGACATCATTCCTGAAGCCTTGGTGGGCTTTGAGACGTCATTCCTGAAGCCCTCGTGGGCTTTGAGACGTCATTCCTGAAGCCCTTGTGGGATTTGAGACGTCATTCCTGAAGCCCTCGTGGCCTTTGAGACGTCATTCCTGAAGCCCTCGTGGGCCTTGAGACGTCATTCATGAAGCCCTCGTGGGCTTTGAGACGTCATTCCTGAAGCCCTCGTTGCCTTTGAGACGTCATTCCTGAAGCCCTTGTGGTCTTTGAGACGTCATTCCTGAAGCCCTTGTGGGCTTTGAGACGTCATTCCTGAAGCCCTCGTGGGCTTTGAGACGTCATTCCTGAGGCCCTTGTGGGATTTGAGACATCATTCCTGAAGCCTTGGTGGGCTTTGAGACGTCATTCCTGAAGCCCTCGTGGGCTTTGAGACGTCATTCCTGAAGCCCTCGTGGGCTTTGAGACGTCATTCCTGAAGCCCTCATGGGCTTTGAGACGTCATTCCTGAAGCCCTCGTGGTCTTTGAGACGTCATTCCTGAAGCCCTCGTGGTCTTTGAGACGTCATTCCTGAAGCCTTGTGGGCCTTCGGACGTCATTCCTGAAGCCCTCGTGGGCCTTGAGACGTCATTCCTGAAGACCTCGAGGGCTTTAAGACGTCATTCCTGAAGCCCTCGTGGGCTTTGTGATATCATTCCTGAGGCCCTCATGGGCCTTGAAACGTCATTCCTGAAGCCCTCGTGGGCTTTGAGACGTCATTCCTGAGGCCCTTGTGGGCCTTGAGATGTCATTCTTGAGGCCCTTGTGGGCTTTGAGACGTCATTCCTGAGGCCCTCGTGGGCTTTGAGACGTCATTCCTGAAGCCCTCGTGGGCTTTGAGACGTCATTCCTGAAGACCTCGTGGGTCTTGAGACGTCATTCCTGAAGCCCTCGTGGGCTTTGAGACGTCAGTCCTTGAACCCTCGTGGGCCTTGAGACGTCATTCCTGAAGCACTCGTGGGCCTTGAGACGTCATTCATGAGGCCCTCGTGGGCTTTGAGACGTCATTCATGAGGCCCACGTGGGCCTTGAGACGTCATTCATGAGGCCCTCGTGGGCTTTGAGACGTCATTCATGAGGCCCTCGTGGGCTTTGAGATGTCATTCATGAGGCCCTCGTGGGCTTTGAGACGTCATTCCTGAAGCCCTCGTGGTCTTTGAGACGTCATTTATGAGGCCCTCGTGGGCTTTGAGACGTCATTTATGAGGCCCTCGTGGGCTTTGAGACGTCATTCCTGAAGCCCTTGTGGCCTTTGAGACGTCATTCCTGAAGCCCTTGTGGGCTTTGAGACGTCATTCTTGAAGCCCTCGTGGGCTTTGAGACGTCATTCCTGAGGCCCTTGTGGGCCCTGAGATGTCATTCCTGAAGACCTCGTGGGCTTTGAGATGTCATTCCTGTAGCCCTAGTGGGCTTTGAGACGTCATTCCTGAAGCCCGCGTGGGCTTTGAGACGTCATTCCTGAAGACCTCGTGGGCTTTGAGACGTCATTCCTGAAGCCCTCGTGGGCTTTGAAGCGTCATTCCTGAAGCCCTCGTGGGCTTTGAGACGTCATTCCTGAAGCTCTTGTGGGCCTTGAGACGTCATTCCTGAAGCCCTTGTGGTATTTGAAACATCATTCCTGAAGCCCTCGTGGGCCTTGTGATGTCATTCCTGAAACACTCGTGGGCTTTGAAGCGTCATTCCTGAAGCCCTCGTGGGCTTTGAGACGTCATTCCTGAAGCCCTTGTGGGCTTTGAGACGTCATTCCTGAAGCCCTCGTGGGCTTTGAGACGTCATTCCTGAAGCCCTCATGGGCTTTGAGACGTCATTCCTGAAGCCCTCGTGGGCTTTGAGACGTCATTCCTGAAGCCCTTGTGGGCTTTGAGACGTCATTCCTTGAGCCCTCATGGGCTTTGAGACGTCATTCCTGAAGCCCTCGTGGGCTTTGAGACTTCATTCCTGAAGCCCTCGTGGGCTTTGAGACGTCATTCCTTGAGCCCTCATGGGCTTTGAGACGTCATTCCTGAAGCCCTCGTGGGCCTTGAGACGTCATTCCTGAAGCCCTCGTGGGCCTTGAGACGTCATTCATGAGGCCCTCGTGGGCTTTGAGACGTCATTCCTGAAGCCCTCGTGGGCTTTGAAGCGTCATTCCTGAAACCCTTGTGGGCTTTGAGATGTCATTCATGAGGCCCTCGTGGGCCTTGAGACGTCATTCCTGAGGCCCTCGTGGGCTTTGAAGCGTCATTCCTGAAGCCCTCGTGGGCTTTGAGACGTCATTCCTGCCGGCCTTGTGGGCTTTGAGACGTCATTCCTGAAGCCCTCGTGGGCTTTGAGACGTCATTCGTTGAGCCCTCATGGGCTTTGAGACGTCATTCCTGAAGCCCTCATGGGCTTTGAGACGTCATTCATGAGGCCCTCGTGGGCTTTGAGACGTCATTCCTGAAGCCCGCGTGGGCTTTGAAACGTCATTCTTGAAGCCCTCGTGGGCTTTGAGACGTCATTCCTGAAGACCTCGTGGGCTTTGAGACGTCAGTCCTGAAGACCTCGTGGGTCTTGAGACGTCATCCTGAAGCCCTCGTGGGCTTTGAGACGTCATTCCTGAAGCCCGCGTGGGCTTTGAGACGTCATTCCTGAAGACCTCGTGGGCTTTGAGACGTCAGTCCTGAAGCCCTTGAGGGCTTTGAGACGTCAGTCCTGAAGCCCGAGTGGGCTTTGAAGCGTCATTCCTGAAGCCCTCGTGGGCTTTGAGACGTCATTCCTGAAGCCCTTGTGGGCTTTGAGACGTCAGTCCTTGAACCCTCGTGGGCCTTGAGACGTCATTCCTGAAACACTCGTGGGCTTTGAAGCGTCATTCCTGAAGCCCTCGTGGGCTTTGAGATGTCATTCCTGAAGCCCTTGTGGGCTTTGAGACGTCAGTCCTTGAACCCTCTTGGGCCTTGAGACGTCATTCCTGAAACACTCGTGGGCTTTGAAGCGTCATTCCTGAAGCCCTCGTGGGCTTTGAGACGTCATTCCCGAAGCCCTTTTGGGCTTTGAGATGTCATTCCTGAAGCTCTTGTGGGCCTTGAGACGTCATTCCTGAAGCCCTTGTGGGCTTTGAAACATCATTCCTGAAGCCCTCGTGGGCCTTGTGATGTCATTCCTGAAACACTCGTGGGCTTTGAAGCGTCATTCCTGAAGCCCTCGTGGGCTTTGAGACGTCATTCCTGAAGCCCTCGTGGGCTTTGAAGCGTCATTCCTGAAGCCCTCGTGGGCTTTGAGACGTCATTCCTGAAGCCCTCGTGGGCTTTGAGACGTCATTCCTGAAGCCCTTGTGGGCTTTGAGACGTCATTCCTGAAGCCCTTGTGGGCTTTGAGACGTCAGTCCTTGAACCCTCCTGGGCCTTGAGACGTCATTCCTGAAACACTCGTGGGCTTTGAAGCGTCATTCCTGAAGCCCTCGTGGGCTTTGAGACGTCATTCCTGAAGCCCTTGTGGGCTTTGAGACGTCATTCCTGAAGCCCTCGTGGGCTTTGAAGCGTCATTCATGAAGCCCTCGTGGGCTTTGAGACGTCATTCCTGAAGCCCTTGTGGGCTTTGAGACGTCATTCCTGAAGCCCTCGTGGGCTTTGAAGCGTCATTCCTGAAGCCCTCGTGGGCTTTGAGACGTCATTCCTGAAGCCCTTGTGGGCTTTGAGACGTCATTCCTGAAGCCCTTGTGGGCTTTGAGACGTCATTCCTGAAGCCCTCGTGGGCTTTGAGACGTCATTCCTGAAGCCCTTGTGGGCTTTGAGACGTCATTCCTGAAGCCCTCGTGGGCTTTGAAGCGTCATTCCTGAAGCCCTCGTGGGCTTTGAGACGTCATTCCTGAAGCCCTTGTGGGCTTTGAGACGTCATTCCTGAAGCTCTTGTGGGCTTTGAAGCGTCATTCCTGAAGCCCTCGTGGGCTTTGAGACGTCATTCCTGAAGCCCTTGTGGGCTTTGAGACGTCATTCCTGAAGCCCTTGTGGGCTTTGAGACGTCATTCCTAAAGCCCTCGTGGGCTTTGAGACGTCATTCCTGAAGCCCTCGTGGGCTTTGAGACGTCATTCCCGAAGCCCTTTTGGGCTTTGAGATGTCATTCCTGAAGCTCTTGTGGGCCTTGAGACGTCATTCCTGAAGCCCTTGTGGGCTTTGAAACATCATTCCTGAAGCCCTCGTGGGCCTTGTGATGTCATTCCTGAAACACTCGTGGGCTTTGAAGCGTCATTCCTGAAGCGCTCGTGGGCTTTGAGACGTCATTCCTGAAGCCCTCGTGGGCTTTGAAGCGTCATTCCTGAAGCCCTCGTGGGCTTTGAGACGTCATTCCTGAAGCCCTCGTGGGCTTTGAGACGTCATTCCCGAAGCCCTTTTGGGCTTTGAGATGTCATTCCTGAAGCTCTTGTGGGCCTTGAGACGTCATTCCTGAAGCCCTTGTGGGCTTTGAAACATCATTCCTGAAGCCCTCGTGGGCCTTGTGATGTCATTCCTGAAACACTCGTGGGCTTTGAAGCGTCATTCCTGAAGCCCTCGTGGGCTTTGAGACGTCATTCCTGAAGCCCTCGTGGGCTTTGAAGCGTCATTCCTGAAGCCCTCGTGGGCTTTGAGACGTCATTCCTGAAGCCCTCGTGGGCTTTGAGACGTCATTCCTGAAGCCCTTGTGGGCTTTGAGACGTCATTCCTGAAGCCCTTGTGGGCTTTGAGACGTCAGTCCTTGAACCCTCCTGGGCCTTGAGACGTCATTCCTGAAACACTCGTGGGCTTTGAAGCGTCATTCCTGAAGCCCTCGTGGGCTTTGAGACGTCATTCCTGAAGCCCTTGTGGGCTTTGAGACGTCATTCCTGAAGCCCTCGTGGGCTTTGAAGCGTCATTCCTGAAGCCCTCGTGGGCTTTGAGACGTCATTCCTGAAGCCCTTGTGGGCTTTGAGACGTCATTCCTGAAGCCTTCGTGGCCTTTGAGACGTCATTCCTGAAGCCTTCGTGGCCTTTGAGACGTCATTCCTGAAGCCCTCGTGGGCTTTGAGACGTCATTCCTGAAGCCCTTGTGGGCTTTGAGACGTCATTCCTGAAGCCCTCGTGGGCTTTGAAGCGTCATTCCTGAAGCCCTCGTGGGCTTTGAGACGTCATTCCTGAAGCCCTTGTGGGCTTTGAGACGTCATTCCTGAAGCTCTTGTGGGCTTTGAAGCGTCATTCCTGAAGCCCTCGTGGGCTTTGAGACGTCATTCCTGAAGCCCTTGTGGGCTTTGAGACGTCATTCCTGAAGCCCTTGTGGGCTTTGAGATGTCATTCGTGAAGCCCTCGTGGGCTTTGAGACGTCATTCCTGAAGCCCTCGTGGGCTTTGAAGCGTCATTCCTGAAGCCCTCGTGGGCTTTGAGACGTCATTCCTGAAGCCCTTGTGGGCTTTGAGACGTCATTCCTGAAGCTCTCGTGGGCTTTGAAGCGTCATTCCTGAAGCACTCGTGGGCTTTGAGACGTCATTCCTGAAGCCCTTGTGGGCTTTGAGACGTCATTCCTGAAGCCCTCGTGGGCTTTGAGACGTCATTCCTGAAGCCCTCGTGGGCTTTGAGACGTCATTCCTGAAGCCCTCGTGGGCTTTGAGACGTCATTCCTGAAGCCCTCGTGGGCTTTGAAGCGTCATTCCTGAAGCCCTCGTGGGCTTTGAAGCGTCATTCCTGAAGCCCTCGTGGGCTTTGAGACGTCATTCCTGAAGCCCTCGTGGGCTTTGAGACGTCATTCCTGAAGCCCTCGTGGGCTTTGAGACGTCATTCCTGAAGCCCTCGTGGGCTTTGAGACGTCATTCCTGAAGCCCTTGTGGGCTTTGAGACGTCATTCCTGAAGCCCTCGTGGCCTTTGAGACGTCATTCATGAGGCCCTCGTGGCCTTTGAGATGTCATTCCTAAAGCCCTTGTAGCCTTTGAGACGTCATTCCTGAAGCCCTCGTGGGCTTTGAGACGTCATTCCTGAAGCCCTCGTGGGCTTTGAGACGTCATTCCTGAAGCCCTCGTGGGCTTTGAGACGTCATTCCTGAAGCCCTTGTGGGCTTTGAGACGTCATTCCTGAAGCCCTTGTGGGCTTTGAAGCGTCATTCCTGAAGCCCTCGTGGGCTTTGAAGCGTCATTCCTGAGGCCCTCGTGGGCTTTGAGACGTCATTCCTGAAGCCCTTGTGGGCTTTGAGACGTCATTCCTGAAGCCCTTGTGGGCTTTGAGACGTCAGTCCTTGAACCCTCCTGGGCCTTGAGACGTCATTCCTGAAGCCCTCGTGGGCTTTGAAGCGTCATTCCTGAAGCCCTCGTGGGCTTTGAGACTTCATTCCTGAAGCCCTTGTGGGCTTTGAGACGTCATTCCTGAAGCCCTCGTTGGCTTTGAAGCGTCATTCCTGAAGCCCTCGTGGGCTTTGAGACACCCTCGTGGGCTTTGAGACGTCATTCCTGAAGCTCTCGTGGGCTTTGAAGCGTCATTCCTGAAGCCCTCGTGGGCTTTGAGACGTCATTCCTGAAGCCCTTGTGGGCTTTGAGACGTCATTCCTGAAGCCCTTGTGGGCTTTGAGACGTCATTCCTGAAGCCCTCGTGGGCTTTGAGACGTCATTCCTGAAGCCCTCGTGGGCTTTGAAGCGTCATTCCTGAAGCCCTCGTGGGCTTTGAGACGTCATTCCTGAAGCCCTTGTGGGCTTTGAGACGTCATTCCTGAAGCCCTCGTGGCCTTTGAGACATCATTCATGAGGCCCTCGTGGCCTTTGAGATGTCATTCCTAAAGCCCTTGTAGCATTTGAGACGTCATTCCTGAAGCCCTCGTGGGCTTTGAGACGTCATTCCTGAAGCCCTCGTGGGCTTTGAAGCGTCATTCCTGAAGCCCTCGTGGGCTTTGAAGCGTCATTCCTGAAGCCCTCGTGGGCTTTGAGACGTCATTCCTGAAGCCCTCGTGGGCTTTGAGACGTCATTCCTGAAGCCCTTGTGGGCTTTGAGACGTCCTTCCTGAAGCCCTCGTGGGCTTTGAGACGTCATTCCTGAAGCCCTTGTGGGCTTTGAGACGTCATTCCTGAAGCCCTCGTGGCCTTTGAGACGTCATTCATGAGGCCCTCGTGGCCTTTGAGATGTCATTCCTAAAGCCCTGTAGCCTTTGAGACCTCATTCCTGAAGCCCTCGTGGGCTTTGAGACGTCATTCCTGAAGCCCTCGTGGGCTTTGAGACGTCATTCCTGAAGCCCTCGTGGGCTTTGAGACGTCATTCCTGAAGCCCTTGTGGGCTTTGAGACGCATTCCTGCAGGCCTTGTGGGCTTTGAAGCGTCATTCCTGAAGCCCTCGTGGGCTTTGAGGCGTCATTCCTGAGGCCCTCGTGGGCTTTGAGATGTCATTCCTGAAGCCCTTGTGGGCTTTGAGACGTCAGTCCTTGAACCCTCGTGGGCCTTGAGACGTCATTCCTGAAGCCCTTGTGGGCTTTGAGACGTCATTCCTGAAGCCCTCGTGGGCCTTGAGACGTCATTCCTGAAGCCCTCGTGGGCTTTGAAGCGTCATTCCTGAAGCCCTTGTGGGCTTTGAGACGTCATTCCTGAAGCCCTCGTGGGCTTTGAAGCGTCATTCCTGAAGCCCTTGTGGGCTTTGAGACGTCATTCCTGAAGCCCTCGTGGGCTTTGAGACGTCAGTCCTTGAACCCTCGTGGGCTTTGAGACGTCAGTCCTTGAACCCTCGTGGGCTTTGAGACGTCAGTCCTTGAACCCTCGTGGGCTTTGAGACGTCAGTCCTTGAACCCTCGTGGGCTTTGAGACGTCAGTCCTTGAACCCTCGTGGGCTTTGAGACGTCAGTCCTTGAACCCTCGTGGGCTTTGAGACGTCAGTCCTTGAACCCTCGTGGGCCTTGTTGCAATGAAGTGGTGGACATGAAGAGGAGCACACGACTTGGCAGAGGAGAGCTGGGCACAGTGCAATGTGAATGGGAAGGAATGTTTTAGATCATTAAACAGATGGTTGTAAATGCACATTTTATTTTACATGATGACTTGTGTCAATATGTTGTTGATATTCAGTGCAGAGTGGCGTTGAAATGGTAGTTCACCCTGGGAAGCTTGCACCGCTCTTGTGTGTATTGTATTACTGATTCTTTAAATGCAAGGCCAATAAGGAATCGGTATTAAGGAATCGGTATTTACAGATTCCTTATTACCGATTCCTTCCCTACATCAGGAATGGCTAAATACCGGTCGGTAACGGTGAAATTTACCAAATTTCACCGTTACGACTGGTATTTGGGCCTCCTACATCGGGCCCTTTATCTTTGAATGCTACTGGTGTGCTGTACTTGTTCTATGTGTGAGGGAAGTGTGGAATGCTGCTCCTGTTCTCTGTGTAAGGGAAGCTTGGAACGCTACTAACTCCTGTGCTGTACCTGTTCTCTGTGTGAGGGAAGCTTGGAATGCTGCTCCTGTGCTGTACCTGTTCTCTGTGTAAGGGAAGCTTGGAATGCTGCACCACTTCTCTGCATTACAGAAGCTTGGAATGCTGCTCCTGTGCTGTACCTGTTCTCTTTGTGACGGAAGCTTGGAATGCTGCTCCTGTGCTGTACCTGTTCTCTGTATCACGGAAGCTTGGAATGCTGCTCCTGTTCTGTACCTGTTCTCTGTGTAAGGGAAGCATGGAATGCTGCACCTGTGCTGTACCTGTTCTCTGTATAATGGAATCTTGGAATGCTGCTCCTGTTCTCTTTGTGAAGGAAGCTTGGAACGCTGCTCCTGTGCTGTACCTGTTCTCTGTGTAGGGGAAGCGTGGAATGCTGCACCTGTGCTGTACCTGTTCTCTGTGTAAGGGAAGCGTGGAATGCTGCTCCTGTGCTATACCTGTTTTCTGTGTAAGGGAAGCATGGAATGCTGCTCCTGTTTTCTGTGTAAGGGAAGCATGAAATGCTGCACCTGTGCTGTACCTGTTCTCTGTATAATGGAAGCTTGGAATGCTGCTCCTGTTCTCTTTGTGACGGAAGCTTGGAATGCTGCTCCTGTGCTGTACCTGTTCTCTGTATAATGGAAGCTTGGAATGCTGCTCCTGTTCTATGTGTGAGGGAAGCTTGGAATGCTGCTCCTGTTCTCTGTGTAAGGGAAGCGTGGAATGCTGCTCCTGTTCTATGTGTGAGGGAAGCTTGGAATGCTGCTCCTGTTCTCTGTGTGAGGGAAGCTTGGAATGCTGCTCCTGTTCTCTGTGTGAGGGAAGCTTGGAACGCTGCTCCTGTGCTGTACCTGTTCTCTTTGTGACGGAAGCTTGGAATGCTGCTCCTGTGCTGTACCTATTCTCTGTATAATGGAAGCTTGGAATGCTGCTCCTGTTCTGTACCTGTTTTCTGTGTAAGGGAAGCATGGAATGCTGCACCTGTGCTGTACCTGTTCTCTGTATAATGGAATCTTGGAATGCTGCTCCTGTTCTCTTTGTGAAGGAAGCTTGGAACGCTGCTCCTGTGCTGTACCTGTTCTCTGTGTAGGGGAAGCGTGGAATGCTGCACCTGTGCTGTACCTGTTCTCTGTTTAAGGGAAGCGTGGAATGCTGCTCCTGTGCTATACCTGTTTTCTGTGTAAGGGAAGCATGGAATGCTGCTCCTGTTTTCTGTGTAAGGGAAGCATGAAATGCTGCACCTGTGCTGTACCTGTTTTCTGTATAATGGAAGCTTGGAATGCTGCTCCTGTTCTCTTTGTGACGGAAGCTTGGAATGCTGCCCCTGTGCTGTACCTGTTCTCTGTATAATGGAAGCTTGGAATGCTGCTCCTGTTCTATGTGTGAGGGAAGCTTGGAATGCTGCTCCTGTTCTCTGTGTAAGGGAAGCGTGGAATGCTGCTCCTGTTCTATGTGTGAGGGAAGCTTGGAATGCTGCTCCTGTTCTCTGTGTGAGGGAAGCTTGGAATGCTGCTCCTGTTCTCTGTGTGAGGGAAGCTTGGAACGCTGCTCCTGTGCTGTACCTGTTCTCTTTGTGACGGAAGCTTGGAATGCTGCTCCTGTGCTGTACCTGTTCTCTGTATAATGGAAGCTTGGAATGCTGCTCCTGTTCTGTACCTGTTTTCTGTGTAAGGGAAGCATGGAATGCTGCACCTGTGCTGTACCTGTTCTCTGTATAATGGAATCTTGGAATGCTGCTCCTGTTCTCTTTGTGAAGGAAGCTTGGAACGCTGCTCCTGTGCTGTACCTGTTCTCTGTGTAGGGGAAGCGTGGAATGCTGCACCTGTGCTGTACCTGTTCTCTGTGTAAGGGAAGCGTGGAATGCTGCTCCTGTGCTATACCTGTTTTCTGTGTAAGGGAAGCATGGAATGCTGCTCCTGTTTTCTGTGTAAGGGAAGCATGAAATGCTGCACCTGTGCTGTACCTGTTTTCTGTATAATGGAAGCTTGGAATGCTGCTCCTGTTCTCTTTGTGACGGAAGCTTGGAATGCTGCCCCTGTGCTGTACCTGTTCTCTGTATAATGGAAGCTTGGAATGCTGCTCCTGTTCTATGTGTGAGGGAAGCTTGGAATGCTGCTCCTGTTCTCTGTGTAAGGGAAGCGTGGAATGCTGCTCCTGTTCTATGTGTGAGGGAAGCTTGGAATGCTGCTCCTGTTCTCTGTGTGAGGGAAGCTTGGAATGCTGCTCCTGTTCTCTGTGTGAGGGAAGCTTGGAACGCTGCTCCTGTGCTGTACCTGTTCTCTTTGTGACGGAAGCTTGGAATGCTGCTCCTGTGCTGTACCTGTTCTCTGTATAATGGAAGCTTGGAATGCTGCTCCTGTTCTGTACCTGTTTTCTGTGTAAGGGAAGCATGGAATGCTGCACCTGTGCTGTACCTGTTCTCTGTATAATGGAATCTTGGAATGCTGCTCCTGTTCTCTTTGTGAAGGAAGCTTGGAACGCTGCTCCTGTGCTGTACCTGTTCTCTGTGTAGGGGAAGCGTGGAATGCTGCACCTGTGCTGTACCTGTTCTCTGTGTAAGGGAAGCGTGGAATGCTGCTCCTGTGCTATACCTGTTTTCTGTGTAAGGGAAGCATGGAATGCTGCTCCTGTTTTCTGTGTAAGGGAAGCATGAAATGCTGCACCTGTGCTGTACCTGTTCTCTGTATAATGGAAGCTTGGAATGCTGCTCCTGTTCTCTTTGTGACGGAAGCTTGGAATGCTGCTCCTGTTCTCTTTGTGACGGAAGCTTGGAATGCTGCTCCTGTTCTCTTTGTGACGGAAGCTTGGAATGCTGCTCCTGTGCTGTACCTGTTCTCTGTGTAAGGGAAGCGTGGAATGCTGCTCCTGTTCTTTTTGTGAGGGAAGCTTGGAACACTGCTCCGGTTCTGTACCTGTTCTCTGTATAATGGAAGCTTGGAATGCTGCTCCTGTTCTCTGTGTGAGGGAAGCTTGGAACGCTGCTCCTGTGCTGTTCCTGTTCTCTTTGTGACGGAAGCTTGGAATGCTGCTCCTGTTCTCTGTGTGAGGGAAGCGTGGAATGCTGCTCCTGTTCTCTGTGTGAGGGAAGCTTGGAACGCTGCTCCTGTGCTCTGTGTGAGGGAAGCGTGGAATGCTGCTCCTGTTCTCTGTGTAAGGGAAGCGTGGAATGCTGCTCCTGTTCTCTGTGTGAGGGAAGCTTGGAATGCTGCTCCTGTGCTCTGTGTGAGGGAAGCGTGGAATGCTGCTCCTGTTCTCTGTGTAAGGGAAGCGTGGAATGCTGCTCCTGTTCTCTGTGTGAGGGAAGCTTGGAATGCTGCTCCTGTGCTGTACCTGTTCTCTGTGTAAGGGAAGTGTGGAATGCTGCTCCTGTGCTGCTCCTGTTCTCTGTGTGAGGGAAGCTTGGAATGCTGCTCCTGTGCTGTACCTGTTCTCTGTGTGAGGGAAGCTTGGAATGCTGCTCCTGTGCTCTGTGTGAGGGAAGCTTGCAGGAGTGGTGCCAGTGTAGCACCTTTGCCATGTGCAGGGATTCACTGGCCCTCCTCTGTCCCATACCCTGATGGTTTTCTTTGAGTTTCTGAAACCCTTGGGGTCACTCATTATGTTATAATCAGAAGGTAGCCTCGAAACGCTGTGTTCACTAACCCCCCAAGGTGGAGGGCTTAGTACTGCGAGCGAGGTGGGGGCGGATGACGATGTATTAATGACGTGCATCCGGTCGCTTAGGTGACATGGTCTTCTCAGAGCTGTGAACTCTGAAGTATGCTTCCTTCGCTCTCTACTCTACTGAATGATGCTCCCATGAATGTGAGTGCTGGGAGGGAGGGCCCCAGGGGTGCTGTTCGGCGTGCCCCAGGGGTGCCTTGCAGAGTGCCTGCCAGGGCCCTGATGGGGGACAGACGTAGGTCTTCCCTGGGACCTGGCCCAAGGTTCACAGCATGTAGGTATTGTGCAGGTACACATAGACCAGTGCTTGAGTCCACTAGGGACCGGTCATCCAGCCGGTGACCCCCTTCTTTAACTGAGAGGCAGGTTGGTGTCTGACTCAGCTCCTGTTCTGCATCAGATGGAGACCTGATGCTGCGTGCAGTGTATCTACTCTTATGCGTGCAGGTAGCCTGTGTATGTGTGTATGTTCTATGTAGTGTGTGGGTCAGGGTGTACCTGTGTAGTGTGAGTGCATGCGTGTATGTAGTCTGTGTCAGTATGTGTGTGCGTGTTAGTGTGTTGAATACCAATCTGTGCTTGTGTGCAGTGTGTAAGTGTGCCTTTGTGGGGGTTTGGTTTGCAGTGGTGTGCTTGTATGTAGTGTGTATGTGTGCCTTTGAGGGTGTGTGGTTTGCAGTGGTGTGCTTGTGTGCAGTGTGTAGGTGTGCCTTTGTGGGGGTGTGGTTTGCACTGGTGTGCTTGTATGTAGTGTGTATGTGTGCCTTTGTGTGGGTGTGGTTTGCAGTGGTGTGCTTGTATGCAATGTGTATGTGTGCCTTTGTGGATGTGGTTTGCACTGGTGTGCTTGTATGCAGTGTGTATGTGTGCCTTTGTGTGGGTGTGTGGTTTGCACTGGTGTGCTTGTATGTAGTGTGTATGTGTGTCTTTGTGGGTGTGGTTTGCACTGGTGTGCTTGTATGCAGTGTGTCTGTGTGCCTTTGTGGGGGTGTGGTTTGCACTGGTGTGCTTGTATGTAGTGTGTCTGTGTGCCTTTGTGGGTGTGTGGTTTGCACTGGTGTGCTTGTGTGCAGTGTGTAAGTGTGCCTTTGTGGGGGTTTGGTTTGCAGTGCTGTGCTTGTATGTAGTGTGTATGTGTGCCTTTGAGGGTGTGTGGTTTGCAGTGGTGTGCTTGTGTGCAGTGTGTAGGTGTGCCTTTGTGGGGGTGTGGTTTGCAGTGGTGTGCTTGTATGCAATGTGTATGTGTGCCTTTGTGGGGGTGTGGTTTGCAGTGGTGTGCTTGTATGCAGTGTGTCTGTGTGCCTTTGTGGGTGTGGTTTGCACTGGTGTGCTTGTATGCAGTGTGTATGTGTGCCTTTGTGGGTGTGGTTTGCACTGGTGTGCTTGTATGCAGTGTGTATGTGTGCCTTTGTGGGGGTGTGGTTTGCACTGGTGTGCTTGTATGTAGTGTGTCTGTGTGCCTTTGTGGGTGTGGTTTGCACTGGTGTGCTTGTATGTAGTGTGTATGTGTGCCTTTGTGGATGTGGTTTGCACTGGTGTGCTTGTATGCAGTGTGTATGTGTGCCTTTGTGTGGGTGTGTGGTTTGCACTGGTGTGCTTGTATGTAGTGTGTATGTGTGTCTTTGTGGGTGTGGTTTGCACTGGTGTGCTTGCATGCAGTGTGTCTGTGTGCCTTTGTGGGGGTGTGGTTTGCACTGGTGTGCTTGTATGTAGTGTGTCTGTGTGCCTTTGTGGGTGTGTGGTTTGCACTGGTGTGCTTGTGTGCAGTGTGTAAGTGTGCCTTTGTGGGGGTTTGGTTTGCAGTGGTGTGCTTGTATGTAGTGTGTATGTGTGCCTTTGAGGGTGTGTGGTTTGCAGTGGTGTGCTTGTGTGCTGTGTGTAGGTGTGCCTTTGTGGGGGTGTGGTTTGCAGTGGTGTGCTTGTATGCAATGTGTATGTGTGCCTTTGTGGAGGTGTGGTTTGCAGTGGTGTGCTTGTATGCAGTGTGTCTGTGTGCCTTTGTGGGTGTGGTTTGCACTGGTGTGCTTGTATGCAGTGTGTATGTGTGCCTTTGTGGGTGTGGTTTGCACTGGTGTGCTTGTATGCAGTGTGTATGTGTGCCTTTGTGGGGGTGTGGTTTGCACTGGTGTGCTTGTATGTAGTGTGTCTGTGTGCCTTTGTGGGTGTGGTTTGCACTGGTGTGCTTGTATGTAGTGTGTATGTGTGCCTTTGTGGGTGTGGTTTGCACTGGTGTGCTTGTATGCAGTGTGTATGTGTGCCTTTGTGTGGGTGTGTGGTTTGCACTGGTGTGCTTGTATGTAGTGTCTATGTGTGCCTTTGTGTGGGTGTGGTTTGCAGTGGTGTGCTTGTATGCAATGTGTATGTGTGCCTTTGTGGATGTGGTTTGCACTGGTGTGCTTGTATGCAGTGTGTATGTGTGCCTTTGTGTGGGTGTGTGGTTTGCACTGGTGTGCTTGTATGTAGTGTGTATGTGTGTCTTTGTGGGTGTGGTTTGCACTGGTTTGCTTGTATGCAGTGTGTCTGTGTGCCTTTGTGGGGGTGTGGTTTGCACTGGTGTGCTTGTATGTAGTGTGTCTGTGTGCCTTTGTGGGTGTGTGGTTTGCACTGGTGTGCTTGTATGTAGTGTGTATGTGTGTCTTTGTGGGTGTGGTTTGCACTGGTGTGCTTGTATGCAGTGTGTATGTGTGCCTTTGTGGGTGTGTGATTTGCACTGGTGTGCTTGTATGTAGTGTGTCTGTGTGCCTTTGTGGGTGTGTGGTTTGCACTGGTGTGCTTGTATGTAGTGTGTATGTGTGTCTTTGTGGGTGGGTGGTTTGCACTGGTGTGCTTGTATGTAGTGTGTCTGTGTGCCTTTGTGGGTGTGTGGTTTGCACTGGTGTGCTTGTATGTAGTGTGTATGTGTGCCTTTGTGGGTGTGTGGTTTGCACTGGTGTGCTTGTATGCAATGTGTATGTGTGCCTTTGTGGGGGTGTGGTTTGCACTGGTGTGCTTGTATGCAGTGTGTATGTGTGCCTTTGTGGGTGTGTGGTTTGCACTGGTGTGCTTGTATGTAGTGTGTATGTGTGCGTTTGTGGGGGTGTGGTTTGCAGTGGTGTGCTTGTATGCAATGTGTATGTGTGCCTTTGTGGGTGTGGTTTGCACTGGTGTGCTTGTATGCAGTGTGTATGTGTGCCTTTGTGGGGGTGTGGTTTGCACTGGTGTGCTTGTATGTAGTGTGTCTGTGTGCCTTTGTGGGTGTGTGGTTTGCACTGGTGTGCTTGTATGTAGTGTGTCTGTGTGCCTTTGTGGGTGTGTGGTTTGCACTGGTGTGCTTGTATGTAGTGTGTCTGTGTGCCTTTGTGGGTGTGTGGTTTGCACTGGTGTGCTTGTATGTAGTGTGAATGTGTGCCTTTGTGGGTGTGGTTTGCACTGGTGTGCTTGTATGCAGTGTGTATGTGTGCCTTTGTGGGTGTGTGTTTGCACTGGTGTGCTTGTATGCAGTGTTTCTGTGTGCCTTTGTGGGTGTGTGGTTTGCGCTGGTGTGCTTGTATGTAGTGTGTATGTGTGCCTTTGTGGGTGTGTGGTTTGCACTGGTGTGCTTGTATGTAGTGTGTCTGTGTGCCTTTGTGGGTGTGTGGTTTGCACTGGTGTGCTTGTATGTAGTGTGTCTGTGTGCCTTTGTGGGTGTGTGGTTTGCACTGGTGTGCTTGTATGCAGTGTGTAGGTGTGCCTTTGTGGGGGTGTGGTTTGCAGTGGTGTGCTTGTATGCAGTGTGTATGTGTGCCTTTGTGGGTGTGTGGTTTGCACTGGTGTGCTTGTATGTAGTGTGTATGTGTGCCTTTGTGGGTGTGTGGTTTGCACTGGTGTGCTTGTATGTAGTGTGTCTGCGTGCCTTTGTGGGTGTGTGGTTTGCACTGGTGTGCTTGTATGTAGTGTGTATGTGTGCCTTTGTGGGTGTGTGGTTTGCACTGGTGTGCTTGTATGTAGTGTGTCTGTGTGCCTTTGTGGGTGTGTGGTTTGCACTGGTGTGCTTGTATGTAGTGTGTCTGTGTGCCTTTGT
Organism: Lissotriton helveticus; assembly: GCF_964261635.1. Classification (NCBI taxonomy): domain Eukaryota; kingdom Metazoa; phylum Chordata; class Amphibia; order Caudata; family Salamandridae; genus Lissotriton; species Lissotriton helveticus. The sequence continues at coordinate 39,688,728 of NC_136068.1, forward strand.
GGGTGTGTGGTTTGCACTGGTGTGCTTGTATGTAGTGTGTATGTGTGCCTTTGTGGGTGTGGTTTGCACTGGTGTGCTTGTATGCAGTGTGTATGTGTGCCTTTGTGGGTGTGTGGTTTGCACTGGTGTGCTTGTATGTAGTGTGTCTGTGTGCCTTTGTGGGTGTGTGGTTTGCACTGGTGTGCTTGTATGTAGTGTGTATGTGTGCCTTTGTGGGTGTGTGGTTTGCACTGGTGTGCTTGTATGCAATGTGTATGTGTGCCTTTGTGGGGGTGTGGTTTGCACTGGTGTGCTTGTATGCAGTGTGTATGTGTGCCTTTGTGGGTGTGTGGTTTGCACTGGTGTGCTTGTATGTAGTGTGTATGTGTGCGTTTGTGGGGGTGTGGTTTGCAGTGGTGTGCTTGTATGCAATGTGTATGTGTGCCTTTGTGGGTGTGGTTTGCACTGGTGTGCTTGTATGCAGTGTGTATGTGTGCCTTTGTGGGGGTGTGGTTTGCACTGGTGTGCTTGTATGTAGTGTGTCTGTGTGCCTTTGTGGGTGTGTGGTTTGCACTGGTGTGCTTGTATGTAGTGTGTCTGTGTGCCTTTGTGGGTGTGTGGTTTGCACTGGTGTGCTTGTATGTAGTGTGTCTGTGTGCCTTTGTGGGTGTGTGGTTTGCACTGGTGTGCTTGTATGTAGTGTGAATGTGTGCCTTTGTGGGTGTGGTTTGCACTGGTGTGCTTGTATGCAGTGTGTATGTGTGCCTTTGTGGGTGTGTGTTTGCACTGGTGTGCTTGTATGCAGTGTTTCTGTGTGCCTTTGTGGGTGTGTGGTTTGCGCTGGTGTGCTTGTATGTAGTGTGTATGTGTGCCTTTGTGGGTGTGTGGTTTGCACTGGTGTGCTTGTATGTAGTGTGTCTGTGTGCCTTTGTGGGTGTGTGGTTTGCACTGGTGTGCTTGTATGTAGTGTGTCTGTGTGCCTTTGTGGGTGTGTGGTTTGCACTGGTGTGCTTGTATGCAGTGTGTAGGTGTGCCTTTGTGGGGGTGTGGTTTGCAGTGGTGTGCTTGTATGCAGTGTGTATGTGTGCCTTTGTGGGTGTGTGGTTTGCACTGGTGTGCTTGTATGTAGTGTGTATGTGTGCCTTTGTGGGTGTGTGGTTTGCACTGGTGTGCTTGTATGTAGTGTGTCTGCGTGCCTTTGTGGGTGTGTGGTTTGCACTGGTGTGCTTGTATGTAGTGTGTATGTGTGCCTTTGTGGGTGTGTGGTTTGCACTGGTGTGCTTGTATGTAGTGTGTCTGTGTGCCTTTGTGGGTGTGTGGTTTGCACTGGTGTGCTTGTATGTAGTGTGTCTGTGTGCCTTTGTGGGTGTGTGGTTTGCACTGGTGTGCTTGTATGTAGTGTGTATGTGTGCCTTTGTGGGTGTGGTTTGCACTGGTGTGCTTGTATGCAGTGTGTATGTGTGCCTTTGTGGGTGTGTGGTTTGCACTGGTGTGCTTGTATGTAGTGTGTCTGTGTGCCTTTGTGGGTGTGTGGTTTGCACTGGTGTGCTTGTATGTAGTGTGTATGTGTGTCTTTGTGGGTGGGTGGTTTGCACTGGTGTGCTTGTATCTAGTGTGTCTGTGTGCCTTTGTGGGTGTGTGGTTTGCACTGGTGTGCGTGTATGTAGTGTGTATGTGTGCCTTTGTGGGTGTGTGGTTTGCACTGGTGTGCTTGTATGCAATGTGTATGTGTGCCTTTGTGGGGGTGTGGTTTGCACTGGTGTGCTTGTATGCAGTGTGTATGTGTGCCTTTGTGGGTGTGTGGTTTGCACTGGTGTGCTTGTATGTAGTGTGTATGTGTGCCTTTGTGGGGGTGTGGTTTGCAGTGGTGTGCTTGTATGCAATGTGTATGTGTGCCTTTGTGGGTGTGGTTTGCACTGGTGTGCTTGTATGCAGTGTGTATGTGTGCCTTTGTGGGGGTGTGGTTTGCACTGGTGTGCTTGTATGTAGTGTGTCTGTGTGCCTTTGTGGGTGTGTGGTTTGCACTGGTGTGCTTGTATGTAGTGTGTCTGTGTGCCTTTGTGGGTGTGTGGTTTGCACTGGTGTGCTTGTATGCAGTGTGTATGTGTGCCTTTGTGGGTGTGTGTTTGCACTGGTGTGCTTGTATGCAGTGTGTCTGTGTGCCTTTGTGGGTGTGTGGTTTGCACTGGTGTGCTTGTATGCAATGTGTATGTGTGCCTTTGTGGGGGTGTGGTTTGCAGTGGTGTGCTTGTATGCAGTGTGTAGGTGTGCCTTTGTGGGGGTGTGGTTTGCAGTGGTGTGCTTGTATGCAATGTGTATGTGTGCCTTTGTGGGTGTGTGGTTTGCACTGGTGTGCTTGTATGTAGTGTGTCTGTGTGCCTTTGTGGGTGTCTGGTTTGCACTGGTGTGCTTGTATGCAATGTGTATGTGTGCCTTTGTGGGGGTGTGGTTTGCAGTGGTGTGCTTGTATGCAGTGTGTAGGTGTGCCTTTGTGGTGGTGTGGTTTGCAGTGGTGTGTTTGTATGCAATGTGTATGTGTGCCTTTGTGGGGGTGTGGTTTGCAGTGGTGTGCTTGTATGTAGTGTGTATGTGTGCCTTTGTGGGTGTGTGGTTTGCACTAGTGTGCTTATATGCAGTGTGTATGTGTGTCTTTGTGGGTGTGTAGTTTACACTGGTGTACTTGCATGCAGTGTCTAAGTGTGCCTTTGTGGGTGTGTGGACTGCACTGCTAACACTGGTCCTACTCTGTGTGTTTCAAGTTGCATCACTGCTGCCTGTGCTGTGCCTGTTCTCTGGCAGTGAAATGTATACTATTACTGTCTGTTTGATTCTTACTTACTAGGGAATTCTCTATGTGAGTGAAGGAAGCTTGCTCTGCCTCAGCTGCAGCAGTAGCTGTTCCCTGTGTTGTAAGTGTACAAGTCTGTTTCTTACATGTCAGGCCCCCTGCATAGGTGCAGGCTGTGCTTTAACTGTTCTCTCTGTGTGGAGGAGGCTTGTCCTTCTGTAGACTGCTGGTCCTGTTCTCTGTGTGTGGAGGAAGCTTGTCCTGCTTTACGCAGCTGTGTCTGTTCTCTGTGATTGGAGGAGGCTTGTCCTGCTTTAGACTGCTGTGTCTGTTCTCTCTGTGTGGAGGAGGCTTGTTCTTCTGTAGACTGCTGTGCCTGTTCTCTGTGTGTGGAGGAAGCGTGCCCTGCTTTAGACAGCTGTCTGTTCTCTGTGTGGAAGAGGCTTGTCCTGCTTTAGACTGCTCTGTCTGTTCTCTGTATGTGGAGGAGGCTTGTCCTTCTGTAGACTTCTGGGCCTGTTCTCACTGCAGTGAGAAAGCATGTCCTGCTTTAGACGGCTGTGTCTGTTCTCTGTGTGTGAAGGAGGCTTGTCATTCTGTAGACTGATGTGCCGGTTCTCTCTGTGTGTGACGGAAGCTTGTCCTGTTTTAGACTGCTGTTTCTGTTCTCTGTTTGTGGAGGAAGGTTGTCCAGCTTTCGATTGCTGCGTCTGTTCCCTGTGTGTGGAGGAGGCTTGTTCATCTTTAGACAGCTGTGTCTGTTCTCTGTATGTGGAGGAGGCGTGTCCTTCTATAGACTGCTGGGCCTGTTCTCTCTGTGCGGAGGAAGCTTGTCCTGCTTTAGACTGCTGTGTCTGTTCTCTGTTTGTGGAGGAGGCTTGTCCTGCTTTAGACTGCTGTTTCTGTTCTCAGTTTGTGGAGGAGGATTGCTTTGCTTTAGACTGCTGGGCCTGTTCTCTCTGTGCGGAGGAAGCTTGTCCTGCTTTAGACTGCTGTGTATGTTCTCTGTTTGTGGAGGAGGCTTGTCCTGCTTTAGACTGCTGTTTCTGTTCTCAGTTTGTGGAGGAGGATTGCTTTGCTTTAGACTGCTGTGTCTGTTCTCTGTTTGTGGAGGAAGCTTGTCCTGCTTTAGACTGCTGTGTCTGTTCTCTGTGTGTGGAGGAGGCTCGTCCTGCTTTAGACTGCTGTGCCTGTTCTCTGTGTGGAGGAGGCTTGTCCTGCTTTAGACTGCTGCGCCTGTTCTCTCTGTGTGTGACGGAAGCTTGTCCTGCTTTAGACTGCTGTGTCTGTTCTCTGTGTGTGCCGGAAGCTTGTCCTGCTTTAGACTGCTGTGTCTGTTCTCGGTGTGGAGGAAGCTCTTCCTGCTTTAGACTGCTGCGCCTGTTCTCTCTGTGTGTGACGGAAGCTTGTCCTGCTTTAGACTGCTGTGTCTGTTCTCTGTGTGTGCCGGAAGCTTGTCCTGCTTTAGACTGCTGTGTCTGTTCTCGGTGTGGAGGAAGCTCTTCCTGCTTTAGACTGCTGCGCCTGTTCTCTCTGGGTGCAGGAAGCTTGTTCTGCTGCATTCAGTGCGTAATCGGTGTCCATGGTTACAGGTGGTCGGCACGGGCAGCCATTTCTGAGAACCAGAATTTAATTTTCATCATCAGACTGTGATGGGGAGCAAGAGAGAGAAATCAAGGAAAGGGAGAGTGAAAAGGGAAGAAAGTAAAGAGGAAATAGATCCTACAGGAGTGAGCCACAGAGAGATGAGGTGTCGGGTGCTAGAACAAAGCACCATGGTGGAATCAAAAGAAGCAGCCATGGTACTCTCCAGCCCTGGCCTTTGGCAGCACTTGTGATGGGCTCCTAAGAAAGGAATCGAAAATGTTCTAGCATTTGCGACAAGAATAATAGATTCTATAAAGGACACTGAGGCTCCGATTATACTTTATCGGGCACATGCATCATTGTCAATTGCATTCGCAAACGGTGCGAATCGCAATTTTCGGCCGTTTGCGAATGCAATTGACAAAATTGGGATGCATCATGTTTTTTGCAATTTTAGAAATCGCGATCATGTTGCGATTTCTAAAATTGCGATTGCATATAAGAAATCGCAATTTCAGATTTCTTAAATGCAATGCATGAACATTGTAAATTTGCGAATTCGCAAATAGGGAGAGGTAAATTACCATGAAGTTAACCTTCATGGTAATTTGCAAAAACTTTTAAAAATGCACAAAAGTGAATTTTTTAAAGTTTCATGTGTGTGTGAAAAATGCACTTAAAGTTATATTTCAGGGGTGCACCCTTGAAATTGCATTCTCAATTTGCGATTCGCAAAATGCAAATCGCAAATTGAGAATGACTTCCCATTGATTCCTACCATAGGAATCAATGGGAAGGGATTCCTTAATTGCGATTCGCAAATTGTGAATCGCAATTAAGGAAACTTAAGAAATCGCAAAAAAAATGTGATTTCTTGATGCATAGCCTTTTGCGATTTCTTAATTGCGATTCCTTAATTTTCGCAATTAAGAAATCGCAAACGTAAATAACAGCAGCCAATCCAAAAAAAGTACACATAAACACACTACATTTCCCATGAGGCTTTGAACCACTCCTCTATCAGACCACCAATCGTCTATGGCCATCCAATACAAAATAGAGAGGCACCGCCTTCCTGCCTCTTTCTTTGTGAATAAGCAGTCCTTAGAAAGAACAGTCCAAACGAGAACAAGCCCACAGTTCCAAACACTCAAATGAGAGATACCAGAATCCAATAAGGAAATCCAGACAGAAGTGCGACCTCCACTGAGAAAATGGAAAAGAACACCAACTGCTGGAAAGAGCCAAGCCATGAGTATTAATTTTCTTTCGAATCCAATCCAGAAAAAAGAAAATAACTTGAGTCCCATCATAACCTCATTGTGAACAGAAGGGAGGGACAACTTTTACAATACAGACACCATATGATAGCAGTGAGACTTTTATTCTTAGTTGTCCCAATGGGTCGGAGAATCCTCGTTTCCATGTCCTTAAAAGAATTTAACATTTTTGTCACAAATGCTAAGGTCTGAAACTGGGCAGAAGGGCTTTTGGATAGACAGCAACAAGCGACCAAGAGGATTAGTTATATGAGCTAAAGTACATTCTTCGTAAACGTTTAAACATAAAAAAAGGAAAACCATCAGGAGAAAACAACCTACCTGCAAGGTCCAGAGCACGTACATCCGACACACTTTGGCACAAAATCAAGCATAAAAGCAGAGTCAATTTGGCATAAATTTGTTTCAAAGTCAAATCATTATTATCAGGCCATGACTCTAATAAAGAGAAAACATTTGCAACATCCCATAACTGATTGTACACAAATCCAGTATTTGTAAAGTGCAAACTACTCACTCTAAGGGTCTTATGTCGCTGGGGGCTGTCAGGGAGTCACATGGTGCTGTATTGAGCAGCCACCGGCGATCGAACCGAGAACCCAGTGCTCCGGAATCAGCCACCACGGCCACTGCACCACACATCTGCCTTACTTAGGTTTCCGATGACGAGCCACCCTAATACCTTTCAGTAGTTTACATTTCCTGGGATGGACACCCACCGGCTGGACATCAATAGGGTTATGTGATGTCCAGCTGACAATGCTGGCATAAATGTATTTACTGACCTGTAACATAAAACAGATACAGCACACTCGGAAAGGAAATTCAGAACATCTTTCAATGTGGATCCCACGGGATCCAGCTCCAGAAGGAGGATGGGAAGAGCTACAGACAATTCCAAAAGAGCCGGAAACCACGATTGTGTCTTCCACAGAGGGGGAACGAGAAAAAGAGTCACTGATTGATGTCAGACCTGAGCCGCCACCCTCGGAATCATGGCAGATGGAGGGAAGACGTATTTCATCTGATCTCCCCAAAAGTGGAGGAAGGTATTTGTCCCCAAGGCCATTGGATCTGGCCTCCAACTGTAGAACTGTGTCAGTTGAGTGTTGAGCCGGGATGCAAACAGGTCCATATGGCACGGACCCGAGCCGACATAGTCTCCTTAAAAATTTAAGGGTGGAGTTTCCATTCGCTGTAGTCCCTCAGAAATCTGGAATGTCTTTGCCCGGAAGATATTCTGCCGTGATCTTCTGAGAGAGGCAAAAATGGCAAAAATCTTGGGCTATGTTGGCCAGCAGGCATGATCTCGTGCCTCCCATGCGGTTGATAAAACGGACCGCCGTAACATTGTCCATCTGCAAGAGGATGCAGCAGTTGCTTTTGATGGGAGAGGTTGACATTAAGGAAAAGAACCTGCTTGAAGTTCCAGGCAACTTATATGAAGTCGTAATTCTTCAGATGTCAAACGACTGCCTTGAGAAAACTCTCCGCATCGTGCACCCCACCCCCAACGACTGGTGTGGACCACATCTGGTGAGACCCGGAAAAAGGCCTTGCCATTCCACTCTTCCATGTGAAGAAGCCACCACTGAAGTTCCTCTTGGGCTTCGGCCGCCAATGGAATCAGTTGGTCGTAACTGAAGCCCTGTTGCAAGTAATGAATCTTCGGGTGCTGAAGAGCCCTTCAGTGCTCGGGAAGATTGCTTGAATTGAAGATGCTAGCAACCCCACAATCCAGGCCAGGGATCTCAAAGACACCATCTGTTTCGACAGAGTCAATTTCAACTCCCTCTTGATGGATTTCACCTTCAAGGGAGGAAGAAGCATCGGTGCCGTGAGGGAGTTTGCCCGAAAGCCCAGGATTTCGACTTTCTGGGATGGAACAATCATGAATTTCTTGGTATTTATTACAAGTCCCAGATTCTTAAGAAGGGACATCGTCCAAGACAGATGCATTAACAGAAGGGAGGCATCCTGGCCAGTAAGAGTATGTCGTCTAGATGGATGATCATGCAAACCCCCATCTCTCCGAAGCGGACAGCGACTGGTTTCAAAAGTTTGGTGAACACCGAGAGAGGGAAGAGATTGATGCTGGTGCCATTGGCCCTTCCATCTGAATTGTAGTTACCGATGATGAGAGGGGAAAATGGGAATAGACAGATTGGCATCCTTGAGATCTAGACGAACCATCCAATCTCGTTCCTGAATAAGATCCCTTAGCAGATGGATGCCCTCCATTTTGAAGTGATGATAAATCACAAAAGGATTGAAGAGTCTGAGATTCCGAATCAATCTTTGACCCCCACCTTTCTTTTGTACCAAAAACCTTGGGATGAGGTAACATCAGCGCAATTGCCTGTTTTGACAAGAGTTCCCAAAGTTCAAAGTATATAAAATACTTGTCTTCATGGGAAAAAGGAGAGGGGGTAGTGAGTCTTGATAAGGAGGGTGAGACAGCTTTATCTGATAACCTTGAACTGTATCCAGTACCCACAAATCAAACGTAATCTGTGCCCAATTGTGCAAAACGTATCTCAATCTGACACCCAGAAGAAGCTGGGAAAGCGTTGTGGGAACCATTACCTGAAGATTGGTAGTCGCCGTTACTGAACCCCCTGTTGACTTTTTTAATCAAGCGGCCCTGGAAGCCTCTGGACCTGGTAGGGTAGAATCCTATTTAGCCCGGATCTTGGGCGTAACCTCTACGCCTGGGGTTGCATCCATGCCGAGGAGCCTGTTGCTTGAAGCGGACAGTCGAGTGTCCTCTGCCACAACCAGCCCTGCCAGAAAGGGGTTTCAAAACTTGTTGAGCAAAGTTTGGGATTTATCCAGGGAGGTGAATGTATTGACAAACTTAGCTATATCTTTTATAAAACAGTCTCCAAGCAACTGGCCTTCTGCCAGAGGACCCGGTTGTGCAGTAGCCAGTTCAGCCAATTGAGTGTCAATTCAAAGAAGCATGGATTTTACGGCGTTCTAAAGATAACACGCAGTTAGCGTCGCCCAAGAGGCAGATTGCCCTCTGAGTCCAACCTGATAGCACCTTTGGATGAACAGGATCCCCTGTCTCGTGGGCTTCAAGGGCCACTTCAGAGATTTTGGCTAAGGGGCCAGAAATATCATGGAGTTTGTCTTGGCAAGCTTCCTGTGCTTTATCAATACCTTCTTTAGGGCCTTTGTTGTGCTTCTTGAGGAAAGCCTGCATGGAAGTATTAATAGCTTGGGTGAAGGCAGTTTTGTGGGACAAGTCTGGCTACGGAACTCAGAACGTACACAGGACTTGACCTCCTTGTCAGAACTCTTACTCAGACTCAACTGCATGTGCTCAGCCACGGCAGGGGATCAATCAGTGGACCTGGGGTGCGCAATGTCAGAAGGATCGAAAGTGAAAGGAGAACCAGTGTTGCAGGGATTCTGCACATACGAAAAACTATGCGCAGGATTATGGGACGTTGGTGCATAGGGGCTAAGCCGTCCTATCACCTTAGTGCCCACAAGACCAGGATCGACTAGCTATAGTGTCTCACTCGCTCTCCTACTCACAAATGGAGTAACCAATGATTAGAAACCCCAGAACACAACACTCCTAGATCTCTCAGGAATTGCAGCAACATGACACACCTTTTCGCTCACATTCTCGTACTTGTCCACAATAAGATCTGACAGAGACACGAAGAAAGTTTGAAATATTTATTTTAACTAATGTGCTCTAAAATGCAGTTTACCTGCCACAACAAGCATATAGGTGCGTATCACCAATATCGTTAACATTGCAGTTGGACCATATGTCATAAAGGGAGACGTCATTATACAAAGACTATGGAGAAAGGACAAGAGTGCCTATGCTCCCTCCCCTTGCTAAGAAAAAGTATGATTATATAATAGAAGATCTTTGAGCTTTGTCAGGAGACCCCGTACCTCAGGCTGTAGAACGTATTCCTGCATCGCAGGTGCACGTAGCTCTTCTCCATGGAAAGGTCCCTCTCCAAGTGTGTATTTCTTAAGCCTGCATCCCCATAATATCAAAGTACGAGTCTGCCAGAAACCGGTCTTCGGAAGCTTGTTTCCGGTCCAGGGAAGACATGGCTTGGCAGTTCGGGCTGGACTGTTCCCATGAGGCACAGGGTCAGACTGATTTGCATATGGCCATGTCTGAACTGGGGTGGCAGAGTGGGCTAAAGAACGGTGATGGATTAAACCCAGATCTGTTGACTGGGTGTGAGTGTTTGATTGGTTCAGATGCTCCGTCCATCACCACCCCCTTTTGTACCACTTTGTTCGCCATAAGTGTGGCAGGGTATGCTCAGACGTGAGTCCCTTGCTCACTTTGCCACTGGATTCAAGCAAGCCGGGCTGAAGATGGCTGGAATGCCAGAAACCGGTCCTCGGAAGCTTGTTTCCGGTCCAGGGAAGACATGGCTTGGCAGTTCGGGCTGGACTGTTCCCATGAGGCACAGGGTCAGACTGATTTGCATATGGCCATGTCTGAACTGGGGTGGCAGAGTGGGCTAAAGAACGGTGATGGATTAAACCCAGATCTTTTGACTGGGTGTGAGTGTTTGATTGATTCAGATGCTCCGTCCATCACCACCCCCTTTTGTACCGAGTCTCCTGCCTCGTCCTGACCAGAACAGAATAACAAGGGGCAGTGTTCATCGACCTTGCTCACAATGTTCAGACTAAACTCCAGGAACAGGCAGAGAACGAGCACAGCCGAGAGTTCTCACGTAAAAGGCATAAACAGATTCTTGCAAAAATAAAGACATGTAGTAAAATACGCAAAAACAGCATCATGGCTGCCGTGCTCATGCTGACTTAAAGATGTCGACAATGCCCCTATCGACCACGTGACAACAGTGGAAGGAGAAAATGATCGCTTGCGAGCCTTGGATTCTTGAGAAGAGGAGGTATCTGTATCAGTGTCAGTGACCGAGGCCGATGGGAAAGAAGAAGGGGGTGGGAGAAAGCCTGCACTGTAAGCATGGTCAGTTAAAACCCCTTAGGTCCCTTTCGTGATCACCTTCACATGTGGCCAAGATGAGGCCGAAGCGGAAGAAGATGGGGGGAGAGGGATGTGCCACAAAGGAGTTGTGGTGGACGCACTCCCTGAAAGATTATCTAAGCATTGAGAAATGGGTAGGAGTGCTGAGGAGAAGGCCTTATCTAGATTGTTCTGACTAGATTCATCAATTATGGCTTCCAAGCCCTCATCATAACAATAATCTTCGTCTTCTTCTGGGCCATAGGCAGCCAGATCATGGTTGAAAGTCTTGTCATCAGACATATCACAAGAGGGAGGTGACACCTCAGTCAAAACCCCCAGAGGGACGCAAAGGTCAAAGGGCTAAAGGTATATAGCAGGAAGGGAGTGGAATCCCAGAATCCCAGTTGATGCAGCCCTGCTCAACCTAGAGTCAGGACGTCAGAGGGAGCCTTCAGCTGGTTGTAGGTTTATATAATAGTTACCAAAAGTATGAGACAGGACTTAAACAGTGAGAAAAAAAGCCTTGAAAGCCTGAAATAGGAACCCTTGTCAATCAACCAGCCCCCGCAACTTGAACAACCTGCAAAAATCTCTTGTTTTTGCAGCCCTGGCGAGAGGCGGCTCTAGCGATGCGTTCCGGAAGCTGCTGAGCATGCAACAGGCTTCCGTAGAGGTGCATGTGTGTAGCTCAATTTGGCTGCACGCGCGACCTCGCTCACGGGTGGGGCTGAGGTTTATTGTGCGGCTGCGCGTACAGAGGTACGGGCAAAAGAGGCGAGGACGCCGAAGAGTTTAGACCAAAACAAGCAAGGAAAATAATATTTAATTGCACAACATTAATTAACAAAATTACTTGGAAAAAATCTATAAGGCGCAACAGGTGCAGAAACTAAGATGGAGAGAAAAGTGTCCGCGCAGCGGCCTGCGAATCGATTGGGTGTGGAGCGCTGACTTAACCTGAAAGGAAGAGGTTCGGTGCAAAATACAAAGCAGAGAAGCCGCCGAGAACAAAAGTAACAAAGTATATAATACAGTCAGTGGTTGAGGAAATAGAGAGACACTTATCTTGGCTGCAGAGCAGCAACGAAAGAGAGGCAGGAAGAAGGTGCCTCTCTATTTTGTATTGGATGACCACAGATGATTGGTGGGTTTGATAGAGACGTGGTTCAAAGCCTCATGGGAAATGGAGTGTGTTTATGTTTACTGTTTTTTGATTGGCTGCTGTTTTTTACGAGTAGTAAAGATTGAGAACATCTTAACTAGAGTCCAATATGGCTTTCGGAAAGGCCTGGGCACATTGGATCAATGCGTAAATCTGGACCTTTTAATCAATAAATATACTGTGGTTAAAAAGGCAACCTCTTTTTATGTTTTGCTGATTTGAGCAGCGCTTTTGATTTGGTTAACCATAAGATTCTCTGGGAGGTTTTGCTTGATGCAGGGGCCCCAAGGGAAATAGTTCATTTTTTAGCTAGACTCTACGAAAAACTTTCATGTAAAGTCCGCTATGGCACCCTTGGCGAATGTACCCCGTTCTTTAAAGTGTCCCGGGGCATACGCCAGGGATGTGTTTTGGCTCCGCTTTTATTTTCCCTTTTTATCAACGGTGTCGACCGTTCCTTGGCCGACATCCCAGCAGATGCCCCCCTGATTGGTGGTAAACCTGTTCCGCTGTTACTTTATGCGGATGACGCTGTTCTTTTATCTCGAACACAGATGGGCCTCCAGCGCCTAATTGATAATTTTATGCAGTTTATTCAAGTTAGGCGGCTACGTGTGAATAAAACCAAGACGTATGTAATGTCCTGTGGTCAGGCAGCTAAGCAGGTAAAGCATACTTTTTTTCTAGATAAGGAAAAGTTGACTTCTGTTAAGTCCTTTTGTTATCTGGGTATAACATACAACAACAGTGGGTCCTGGAATGCGGAATTTGATGCTGTTAGAATAAAAATGCTACGGTCTACTAGTAGTATTTTTCGTTTTGCTTCTAAACTTGGCTCACGAAGTATTTTAGATATGATGAACATATACAATGTATGTTGTGTCTCCTCTGCTCTGTATGGGGCAGGGGTATGGGGACACTGCGAGGGTATTTCCCTGCTGAAGGAGGAAAATAAGTTTTTAAGGAGGTTGTTATGTGTTCCCTTTTCTGCCTCCATCCAGCTGATTCATGAAGAAGTCGGGATCGAGTACATTTCTGACTTAGCAGCAGTTCGGCCACTCTTATTGTGGCGTTCTATTTGGGCTAAGCAAGAGACTCGATTCACTCAGGATATTATCCTTGATTGTATAGGTTTGGACCACTCTGCACGTATATTGTGGTTAAGATACATTCACCGCTGGTATCTCCTTCTTTTTAACATTGATGTGTTCCGTGAGCCTGAAAATGTTGTTTCTATTTCAAAAAAAGAAATCAAGACAACGTTTCTAAACTTCCGTAAGGCTGAGCGAGATAAAATTGTTGGCAAACTTGTCACTGTGAAATTCTATAAAGATTTAAATCTAATTTCGGAACTCCAACCCTATCTTGTATATGTGACTCGTCCCTCCCATCAGTATGTTTTAACACGGGTCAGATTGGGTATTGTTCACCACTTGGTTGCTTTTCCAAACACAAAAACCAGTTCAGACATACCCTGTCCGTGCGACAGCATCTCTCGGCAGAGTAGTTGCCATTTCTTACTTTTTTGTAAATTCTTTCAGTTTCTTAGGTTAAAATACCTTAAGCCAATTTTTATCAAATATAATATTCGTACTACACAAACAGCATTGATATTTTTATCCTCATTAGAGAACGAGGAGATTTGTTTCTTTTTGGCTACTTTTATTTTAAAATGTACAGCTGCCAGGAAAAGTATTGTACTATAATAATGTTTTTACTTACCTGTCTGTATTTACGTTATACAGCTGCCAGGAATTGTTTCATGATGCTATTACCGTTAACACTCCTGTCTGTATATATATGCCTTCAATTTTAAATTATATCAATTTCTGTAATTAAGGTATTTTTTATATATTTGTAGACGTCCACAGTATTGTATGATTATTCAGTAATTTTAATGTACAGCTCCCAGGAAAGGCCTATTGAGTAACTCCTACTGATCCCCAGTTTGTTTATGTAAGAATGTTTTGTATTTTATAATAATATGCCGACCCAAAGAGACATGATCACTTACCACTTGCTGCACTTTAGCCTTTTTTTCGCCTCTCTAGGAGAGTTTATATGGTGATTTTTAATATTTTAATTATGTACTTTTTGCTTGTATGATTTGTATGTACAAATCGAATAAAAGCTTTTTGAAATTGAATTGATTGGCTGCTGTTTTTTACGAGTAGTAAAGATTGAGAAGCATAACGCATAATTGGAGCCTGCAGTCCAGCCATAGAATTGTGCACCATTCACCCATTTCCAAATGAAACCTCGTTTTGCCTCAGCCTGTGCTGCGCCCGTTGTCTGTGGAGTGCGTGCACTCCTGTGTTTCTTTCATACACAGGGCGCCTGCATGGCCTTAGCCCGCGCTGCACTTGTTCTCTCTGTGGAGTGAGTTCGCGCCTCTGCTCCTTTCATGTGCAGAGCGTCTGCATTAATTATTGCAGCCCGTGCTGCACCCGCTCTCTGTGCAGTGAGCATACGCCTCTGTTTCTCCTATTCACAGGGTGCCTGCACTGCCGCAGCCCAAACTGCACCCATTCTCTCTGTGTGGTGAGCGTGGGCCTCTGTTTATTTTCTACACAGGGTGTCTGCACCGCAACAGCCTGCGCTGCACTTGTTCTCTGTGTAGTGAGTGCGTGCCTCTGTTGCTTTCATACACAGGCCTCCGGCATTGCCGTAGCCCGCACTAAACCCATTCTCTGTGTAGTGAGTGTGCGTCTCTGTTTCTTTCATACACAGGGCGCCGGCATTGCCGTAGCCCGCGCTGCACCCGTTCTCTGTGTAGTGAGTGTGCGTCTCTGTTTCTTTCATACACAGGCCTCCGGCATTGCCGTAGCCCGCACTAAACCCATTCTCTGTGTAGTGAGTGTGCGTCTCTGTTTCTTTCATACACAGGGCGCCAGCATTGCCGTAGCCCGCACTGCACCCATTCTCTGTGTAGTGAGTGTGCGTCTCTGTTTCTTTCATACACAGGGCGCCGGCATTGCCGTAGCCCGCACTGCACCCATTCTCTGTGTAGTGAGTGTGCGTCTCTGTTTCTTTCGTACACAGGGCGCCGGCATTGCCGTAGCCCGCACTAAACCCATTCTCTGTGTAGTGAGTGTGCGTCTCTGTTTCTTTCATACACAGGGCGCCGGCATTGCCGTAGCCCGCGCTGCACCCGTTCTCTGTGTAGTGAGTGTGCGTCTCTGTTTCTTTCATACACAGGGCGCCGGCATTGCCGTAGCCTGCGCTGCACCTGTTCTCTGTGTAGTGAGTGTGCGTCTCTGTTTCTTTCATACACAGGGCGCCGGCATTGCCGTAGCCCGCACTGCACCCATTCTCTGTGTAGTGAGTGTGCGTCTCTGTTTCTTTCATACACAGGGCGCCGGCATTGCCGTAGCCTGCGATGCACCCATTCTCTGTGTAGTGAGTGTGTGTCTCTGTTTCTTTCATACACAGGGCGCCGGCATTGCCGTAGCCCGCACTGCACCCATTCTCTGTGTAGTGAGTGTGCGTCTCTGTTTCTTTCATACACAGGGCGCCGGCATTGCCGTAGCCTGCGATGCACCCGTTCTCTGTGTAGTGAGTGCGTGCCTCTGTTTCTTTCATGCGTTGGGAGCCTGCATTGCCGTAGCCCGCGCTGCACCCGTTCTCTGTGTAGTGAGTGCGTGCCTCTGTTTCCTTCATGCGTTGGGAGCCGGCATTGCCGTAGCCTGCGCTGCACCCGTTCTCTGTGTAGTGAGTGTGCATCTCTGTTTCTTTCATACACAGGGCGCCTGCATTGCCGTAGCCCGCACTGCACCCATTCTCTGTGTAGTGAGTGTGCGTCTCTGTTTCTTTCATACACAGGGCGCCGGCATTGCCGTAGCCTGCGATGCACCCATTCTCTGTGTAGTGAGTGTGTGTCTCTGTTTCTTTCATACACAGGGCGCCGGCATTGCCGTAGCCCGCACTGCACCCATTCTCTGTGTAGTGAGTGTGCGTCTCTGTTTCTTTCATACACATGGCGCCGGCATTGCCGTAGCCTGCGATGCACCCGTTCTCTGTGTAGTGAGTGCGTGCCTCTGTTTCTTTCATGCGTTGGGAGCCTGCATTGCCGTAGCCTACGGTGCACCCATTCTCTGTGTAGTGAGTGTGCGTCTCTGTTTCTTTCATACACAGGGCGCCGGCATTGCCGTAGCCTGCGCTGCACCCGTTCTCTGTGTAGTGAGTGTGCGTCTCTGTTTCTTTCATGCGTTGGGAGCCTGCATTGCCATAGCCCGCGCTGCACCCGTTCTCTGTGTAGTGAGCATGCACCTCTGTTTCTTTCATGCATAGGGAGCCTGCATTGCCGTAGCCCGCGCTGCACCCGTTCTCTGTGTAGTGAGTGCGTGCCTCTGTTTCTTTCATGCATAGGGCACCTGCATTGCTGTAAGAAAGTGGCTCTGTACATAAGTAAGTAAGTAAGTAGAAACTTTATTCGGTTATTATCATTAAAACAACCATAAAAGTACAGTTAAAAAATCACATGTAAATATATAAAAATGATCACGACAGAGTAGAAATAGAATTACTAGATTTCATACATGAATTGATTTTCGGGATCTAAAAACATTTTTAAAAAACACAGAAACAGATTTAACTGTTAGTATGTTGTCTAATTTCTGAATGGCTAAAAAAGCAGGGCGACACGGATTCACTTTCATGATCTTCAATAGGGGCAGAATCCATCTTTTCCAGGGAGTTGTATAATTCTTACAGAATAACAGAATATGAATATCTGATTGATCGGACAAGTCATCACAAGGGCATTTACTAAGTTGCCTCGACCAATTGTTCATTTCGGGGAAACTAAAAAGTCTAAATAAAATGTTTAACCTAAAACGAGTTAATAGGAGCCTTTCAAAATCACTCATTTGTAGCATAACGTATGGTTGCATATGACTAGTAGTCATTGTTAATTGATGTGCAACCACTGTTTTTTTTCTTCATTTCAGCGTTTGCTCTACCATCTCCCAGGTACATCATACAAAGATTTTTAAGTTCTTTCCTGGGAACGTGACACATCAGTGAGGGATCAACATAGTAATCATGGTGACTTATATTCGTAAGAAACATCTTTACATAACATAACCATCCCATCTTGCTAGCGTTATCCAGACTCATCGAGTCCCTCAAAATGGAGTGGTTAAAAGCGCACTCCTCGGTGGTCCACACCCTATGCCACAGAAGAACTGGTTGTACCTTAATAATATCTTCTATATGTGGTTGGCCAAGTTCAGCGTGACAAATATATGTAGGGACACTGTCCGGGACTGCTAAAAGATATCTCATAAAAATGTTTTCCACCACCTGCAACGATTACACGTTTACATATCCCCATATTCCTGCACCATATGTAGCAATTGCTACACAGGTCGCTCTATAAACGATTAAAAGTTCCCTGATCGGTTTTTAGCCCATCATCTTACTAACATTTTTTAAGGCCATTATGGATTTACAAAACATCAACCTCCTTGCCTTTATTGCACTTTTTCATAAAGCAGAGTGATCAAACAGTACACCTAAATATGGGAAAGTTGGGGCAAAATCCAATGGTTTAGAATTAATGTACATTACTTTTTTCTTTTTATCTGCCCCCGGGCCACAGTTCATGCAGAATGTTTTTGTACAATTAATTCTCAAATCCAGATTGGTCATAAAATTGGAGAAGGATGTAACCATTCTTTGCATAGCCAAAGGCGTCCGGGCCATCAAGACCACATCGTCCGCGTATAAGAGTGCAGGGACAGATCTATTAGCTACCACGGGCATGTCTCTGCACTCCCGCAGCAGTGTCTTTCCCAGGTCATTGATGTAGATTGTAAATAAGAAATGGGCAAGAACACATCCTTGCCTCACCCCTCTTGCGATGGTAAAGGACCTAGTGCACTCACCATTCTTGCCAAATCGGGCTGAGGCCAAGGCCCCCGAATAAAGCTCCCTGAGAAAAAATATTTTTTTTTCTCCACTCCCAATTTCTCCAAGATGGTCCAAAGCTTACTGTGGGTGACGCAATCAAAAGCTGATGTTAAGTCAACAATGGTTAAAAATATGCGACGCCCATTGGCTCTAGTGTATTTTTCTAAAAGAATGTTTAAATTAAGGCACTGGTCGATGGTACCAAGACCCTTACTAAAACCATACTATAGGTCACTAATAATTAAGTGCTCATCAGCCCATGTTTGTAATCTATTTAAAATTACACGCCCAAAAATCTTAACCTCTTGCGCGCTCATGACGAGGTCAGCTCGTCATGAGCCACGGCGCTCCGGTGCTCATGACGAGCTGAGCTCGTCATGACCGCGCCCGTTACTAGGAACGCTCGTACGTTGGGCTGATTCCCCTGCTGTGCTGAACGTTCCATTGGAACGGGCGCGGTCATGACGAGCTCAGCTCGTCATGAGCATGGGGGTGCTGTACGCGCCCCCCCGGCCCCAAGCACAGTGGGGGAATCCCACCAGCGGCGAAGGGGATAATGGATGAGTCTAATAATGATATAGGGCGAAAGCACGAGCAACTTGTTCTATCTCCCTTTTTGAATATAGGTACAATAATAGACTCAAGTGGAGTGGAGAAGTGTGGCTCAATGGTTAGAGCGGCAGACCCTGATGCAGAGGTCTAGCCAGGGACCAGGGTTCAATTCCCCGCCTCAGCGGGTCTTTGGCTCAAAAATTCCACGGACCTGATAATTCTCACCTCGGTGCCTCTTCCAATCATGGAGTCCCACTCTGTAACTCTGGGCAATAGCTTGCTTAATCTCCACAACGGCCCCCACAACGCTCAGGATGCCTGGCCTCCTCCACCATGGGGGTGCCCAGGAGTGGACACCTCACAGGGAAAGCCAGGATGGGTTATTTATTTATTTATTTATAAAGTTTTATATAGCGCGAACTTGATCCCGAAGGATATCAGAGCGCTTTACAATTTGAGGCAAAGGTAACAAATCAGAACATTAGTCTAACAAGTATCTGATGAGGTTAAGGCACCTGGCAGAGAGATCTTTGTGTGCCAACTAAATCTCAGGGAATGAAAATGGTAAAATAACTCTGGAGGTTAAGTATTTGCTGCAGAGATTTGTGTTTTGTCAAGCCCAGTTTTGAATCGCTGCGGGACCTCCTGGTGTGAGCGGTTGATGAGGCAGGGTCCTGCCTTATGCTACAGGGCATCCCCCTCCCGTCCCACCCTCCTACCCCCCCACACACCCACCCGCTCCTGATCTAAACTCCCTACGCTTCTCTTCAGACCATGGTCTGAAGAAAGAGGAACTTTTGTGAGACAGTGCTCTGAGCTCAGTGGCCTTTTGCTTCGGGTTCCACAGCGGTTTTCGTACAAGCGCCTTGAGACCCTTGCGGGTGAGTAGTGCGCTATACAAGTATCAATTTACATTTACATTTACTCAAACCATGATGGTAACAGACCATTAGAACAGGAAGCATTATACAGTTGCGTGAGAAGTGGACCGCATAGGTCCATATTATTTTTGTACAGATCACCCGGCACCCCATCGGGGCCAGGTGCCTTTCCTCCCAGACTAGTTTTTATGGTTACATTTACTTCGTGCAGGGTAACAACCAGATCCATTCCAGTCTCTGTTTCTTTCATACACAGGGAACCTGCATTGCTGTAAGAAAGTGGCTGTGTATATACTGCACCTCAGTAAGGTTCAGTGTGCACAGAGTCCACAGTCCCCAGAGGTTTGGCAGATGTTAAAGTTAGATTTAACCTTACTCTCTAAAGTGGTAGCTTGGTCGAGCAGTAAGGCAGTATCATAGGACAGGGTAAAGCATTTGTTGTACACGCTCAGTCAGCAAATGGTCTCACACGCAAGAACTGAACTCTAGGCCAATGGTTTTGTATATACAAATATATTGTTGTTTTATTTTAGATCCACAAGTAGGTATAAAAATACTTCTCAGAATGAGATGCTTAAATTGGATCCTTTTAAATAGCAATAAACTTTTCAATGCAATAGATACAGTTGTTGCAATATGCAACATGAGTTAAACACTATTATAACATTGAGCTTGATGGGGATTTCTAAGTAAATGCAATTTCAATTACTTTGCATGGGTTTTTCTTACTCAGGGCTGGATCCTGGATTCTGCCCTGCTGCATTTCCTGTAACCAGTTGAAAGAAATCGTTTTTTATAAAACAGTCGATTTTTAAGGAATATTTGTATGTTTCAAAAATCGACACTTAGAAGAATTTCAGGTAAAAACCAGGCAATGTTATCCTATAAAGGAAAATCAAGTTATCGGAAAATCATAGTTGTAATTACTTTTTAGGGTCAGTGCTGGGCACAAAGATCCAGCACTGGGATCTCTCCTGGAAACGGGTGAGTAATTTTGTTTTCGTTGAACAGGTGATTTTTAGTGAATATTTCAAAGTTTCAAAACTCGACACTTGGAAGAATTTCCAAGTGAAAACCAGTCAATGTTACCCTATGGAGAAAATGTAGGTTATCGGTTTTCAGTAAGTACTCGACTGGCAGAGTTAAGGTTCTGAGGCAAGACTCAGGGGTCTCCCAGGTTCAGGTAGATACAGTAGTTACACCCTCAGCAGCACAGGGGCAGCGGGGTGCAGAGAGAGTAGGTCCAATGTTAGCCTATGGCGGGTAGAGGGCCTTTGGTTGGTGGCTGCTAGATGGCAGGCCACGCGGCTGTGGGAGCTGAGCTCCTGGTCACTTACACAGGGCAAGTGGGGAAGAAAAATAGAACAGATGCTGCACTTCCACTGGCATTCTGGCGGCTGGGTGCAGGGTGCTTTTGGGCTGTCAGGCACCCAATGGTTTTCAATGGGAAAGCTACAAGACGAAAAAAGGCTGCAAGCTCGGGGACAGAGATTCTGCAGGTGTGACCACCACTTCGAGAGGTAAGTTGGGAAGCTGTAGGTTAGGTAGACACCCAGGAGTTGGGCACAGGGGGCCATGGGACACCGGGTGCAGGGGTGTCTTTTGTCGTCAGGAAATCTTACCCTCTGCTGGTCGCGGTTGGAGGGGTCCCTTGTTGTGAGGCTGCAGGCGTCATCTGGGTAGTCTAGGAGGGTCCTTGGGTGCTGCCTTCTTGGTCCCAGTCGCTGGGGGACGTCCTCATGGTCTTTGTCCACTCAGGCACAGGCCGTGCTCGGCGGGTGCAGAGTGGGCTGGATTCGCGGTTCCTGGCTGGCACCAGGGGGTTGTAGATCTTTGAGCAGAACCACTGCTCATGGGAGTCCCAGTTTGTGGATGAGCAAGGCAGGCAGGTCCTCCGGGGTTTTCAAGGTTGCTGCCCACAGGAGACGCCGGGGTTTAGCAGGAGCAGGTTCGAGGGTCGACAGGCCGGTAGGGCTGGGGCCGAGTCAGTTGGTGTCATCCTCTTGTTAGCAGCTGCACGGCTGGTCTTCTTCTTTGTAGTTTCGGAATCAGGATCTGAGGAAGGAAGGTTCAGGGTGCCCCTAAATACTAAATTTAGGGGTGTTAAAGGTAGGGAAAGATCAGGGATCAATGGGTCCCTTTCCTGGGGTGAGTACACCCCCTATCCTGCCACTCTTCAGTGGGAGGGGGCAGGAACCTAGACCTGATTGGGTAGGGCTCCCCATCTTCAAGATGGTGAGAGCCCATAGTTGTGCTTCACCTCGCCTCCCCCACATGAGGGGTGGGGTTGGCAGAGGCTGGCACACCCCCTTCCCTTACTTGGGTTTTCCCGCTAGTCTTCCCGCCAGAGTGTGGGTCAGAACCGGTGGGGTAGTTGCTGAGTACAGCAAGTGGCCTGGAGAAGCTTACACAAGTGGCATGCCTTTGAAGCTTCTCCTGCCCATCCTGGGGGAGGAGGCCTAGCACTTCGCCCGAGGATGTGCAGTGTTGCAGGCCCACGAGAGCGGATGGCTCTCGACCCAGGGGTCCAGCAACATGTCTGCTGTTTGGCTGCCTAGGCAGCCTCTCAGCCAGGACACTGGTTGTGGGCTAGTTTCAGGGGGCATCTCTAAGATGCCCTCTGTCGTGTATTTTACATTAAATCCCAACCTGGCATCAACGTGGGTTTAATGTGCTGAGAAGTTTGATAACAAACTTCTTAGTCTTCAGTGTAGCCATTATGGTGCCATGGAGTGTGTAGTGATGACCTCCCAGCACCATATACTCTTAATGGCAGCACTGCACTTACAGTGCCAAGGATTGGTCATGGGTATTGTAGGGGTACAGGGCTTATGCACCTGTACCCTCACCACTGGCATAGGGCACCCAGCTGGGTCCCCGTGTCTCTCTGGGGCCCTGGGGGCCCATGTCTCCCTGGGGCCCCTGTCTCACTGGGGCCCCTGGGTGCCCCTTTCCCTCTGGGGCCCTTGGTGCCCGTGTCTCCCTGGGGCCCCTGGGGGCCCGTGTCTCTCTGGGGGCCCGTGTCTCCCTGGGGCCCTCTGTGCCCCATCTCTTGGTGAGGCGGTGGAGTGGGCTGAGGAGGAGGAAGCGAGGCAGAGAAGGAGCGTCTGCTGCAGAGACTTCCGCAGGAGGGTCAGGACCGTCAAGGTGACAGCGGGGAAGACGGAGAGGGAGGGGATGTGGTGGGGGGAGAGAGTGGGCAGGGCATCCATACTCCAATACAGCACACCTTGCATAGCAGTGCATGGGCTGACCAGGCTCGACCTATAAATGAAATTAGAGAGAGAGAGACGTTGGGAGTGATAACAAAGGAGTAAAGGAGAGAAAGGTGGGAGGAAGAGATGAGTTACGGAGAAGGAGGGGATCAAAAAGTACGGAGGATATGGAAGGGAGGAACAGCTGGCAGGAACGAGAGGAAAGTGAGAGATGTCTTTCTTTATAAATAACTTTTCGAGCTGTGGATAGAAGCATCACAGAACTTGAGTGAACGCGAACGTTGTCTATTTTTTCAGCTCTTAGAGCGTGCACTCTTTCTCGACATTAAAGCCTTGCGGACCCTAGTGAGAGTGACTTGTTTTGAGTTTCGTTCAAAGCCACTTTGCCGCTGTCTGCATTGGCTTCACAGTACAT